>NC_091152.1:29032526-29097526 GCF_040958095.1 Procambarus clarkii | reverse complement strand
ATACAGCTATAGTCTGTAATACAACTGTAGTCTGTAATACAACTGTAGTCTGTAATACAACTGTAGTCTGTAATACAACTGTAGTCTGTAATACAACTGTAGTCCGTAATACAACTGTAGTCTGTAATACAACTGTAGTGGCGGTTATTGTATCATCAATAATGTCAGTAAGGGGAAATAAATGTGGGTTGACAGTCACCAGGAATGGTGGTCAGCGAGTGCGTTATGTCTCTGTCTTGTCGCCGACGCCAAGTCTTTCACTCCACATATGAGAAGCTGTCATCAGGCGCTGACAGTAATTATGCTGCCTTCCTCAGACAAAAGCAAAAGAAACCGCAGAGAAACAGCTTGGATCCCTCGAGAAGTTCGATCAGTTTAACGAAGCTGGACTCCGGAGCCCGTTCTCATTTAACAAATGCTAAAGGCTCGTTAATCCAGCCGCCCAACCCTTTGTTTGGCGGCCGGATGAGTAGAAATTCAGGTTGCAATCCTTTTGATCCTGATGAGGCCTGGTTGTCTGGGGCGTGTGTGCCTGCGAATATCCAGTGCATAGGTTCGAATCCTTATCACAGCTCCTACGGTTGGTCTCGTTAAAACTTCACGTTAGTTACATTTAATTTCTTTGTTACATTTCCTTATCATTAATCAAAAATGCAATTTTCCAGTTAATTTTGTCTTTATTAAAGCTACGCCCTTTACTTGGGCGACAGTCTCGCTGCTTGTCTCTGTACTAATAACAATAATATCAACATTGAAATATTCAGTAATAAAAACAAGGAATATATCATTAATATTATTATTTCTTGCTGTACCCGGCCACGCGTTGCTGTGGTTCAGCAATGCATGTGCGTTGCTGAACAACAGCAACCTTCCCCTGTCCCCCAGTACTCCCCACCATCCCCCCCCCCTTCCTCGTCCCTTCATCCTCCCAACCATTCCCCACTCCTCTTTCCCCTCGTCCTCCCCCACCATTCTCCCAATCCCTCATCCCCTCGTCCTTCCTACCAGTGTTCCACTCCCCCTGTCCCCTTGTCCTCCCCACCATTCTCCATTTTCCCCCTCATTCCCCCTTCCCTTCATCCCCACCATCCCCCACTCCCGTCTTCTCGTCCTCCCCACCATTCCCCACTCCCTTGTCCGATGCCTTCCCAGATGATCTGGTATTCCCTTCAGAAAAAAAGGAACATCAAATGACCTTATGTTCTCATCACTGAAATATAAGAGAAACAGTTACAAACCAAATGAAAAGCAATGAAAAAATTATAAAATAAACAATACTCATGAAATGAACGGATTGGTAAACAACACAGCTCAATTCCAACGATATGTCCCACAAATTAATTAAATCAAAATGAAAATAAATCGAAATCTATGAAAATTCCATTTATCAATGCAATCGGAAACATTGAAATGGAATCGTAACATATTTAATATAGCATATGTTGCTCTTGTGAGCAACAGATGGCACTGTTTATAAAAAAAACTTGTTTTTACCTGTCACAGGTGTTGCATCTATATAGTAGATATATAAAAACATGCGCATAATCGAATGGAACGTTGTGTCAAAATTTCAAAGCAATCGGTAATGAACTTTAGGAGATTACAGCATGTGTTGCTCTTACGTCCAACAGATGGCGTTGTTTTTCAAAAAAGCATGTTTTTTTCCTGACACAGGTGAGACATGTATATAGTAGGTATATAATAACACGCGCCAATTCGAATGCAACGTTGTGTCAAAATTTGAAAGCAATCGGTAGAGAGATTTCGAAGATTTCACTCACATGAAAAACACAGTTTTTCAAAAAAGCATGTTTTTTCCCGTCACACACGTGACATCTGTATAGTATGTATATAAAAACCTGTTCGGATGCGAATCGAACGTTGTGTGAAAATTTCAAACCAATCGGTGATGAACTTTCGGAGGTTAGCGATTTTGAACAAACGAACATTTCCATTGTTATTTATATACATTAATTGTGTTTAAGGCGAATGGCCACCAGCTTGTGTTGTGAGGGTTGAGAGACGAGCAGAGCTACCTCACTAGTAGCAGCAGTCTGAGGCAGGCTTACTCACACTTGTGGCAACACTGTGAGGCAGGCTTACTCACACTTGTGGCAACACTGATCACTGTGGCTCCTGGCACGTCTCTCATATCTTCCTCACACTCCATCCTCACTCCTGCCACTCATAACACCCCCTCACACTTCAGCCTCACTCTCAATTCCTTCAGACTCCAGGTTCACTCCTCTTCCCACACATTACTCCCTCACACTCCAACCTCACACTTTACAGTCTCACTCTTCCCACTCATTACTCCTCACACTCCAACCTCACATCTTCCCACTCACAATTCCCTCACATCCCTTGTTAGTCTGTTATAATATATATATATATATATATATATATATATATATATATATATATATATATATATATATATATATATATATATATATATATATATATATATTATATTGTCAAGATGTCAGTATTTTATTTTATACTCTAAACTTTCCTAACACTAGAGTATAATTTATACTGTCAATTGGTATTATTAAATAACATACGAAGACCAATGTAATCCTCCTAACTGTAATTGAATTGGCCACAAATGACACCAACAGCGACCAGTACATCCCTGAATGTATCATAGTTATCAGACTATGCAGGTCGGCGTTCAATCCCCGACCGTCCACAAGTTGTTGGTGTTAATGAACCCAAGTCCACAAGTGGCCTGAATTTGTTAATGAAAAACCTACCCTGCTAGTCGGTGACCTTAATGCCAGACACCCACACTTTGGTGCCAACTGTCATCAGCCCAATGTCAATGGACGGAAACTGTCACTCAATGTCAGGGGAAGTGAAAACCTTAGGGTCCTGGGTGATGAACAGCCAACTCACCTTAGAGGAGGAAGATTAGACTATACTCTCCTGCTGAATGCACAGGACACGGATGCCAGTACACACACATTGTGCACAGTTTATGTAGTTACCATTGGGCACTGATTACCACCGTCGACATGAGCAAGAGAAGGAAAGAGACAAATAAACGAAAAAGGTTATCACTCGGACAAGATATGAGGCCGCACTTCATAAACAGGATGAGTGACTGGTTCACGGAATACCAAATCCCAGAAGACATTGATACATTTGTTGATGACCTTAATCACCAAATTGAGAGCTGTCTCAGAGTTCCGCGCCATACGCCTGGGCGAAGTAACCCTCAGAGAAATAAAATAAAACGGTATGAGAACGATTACATAAAGATGCTTAACGCAAATGTAAGAAACATGAGTAGAGCGGGAAAGACAATGGCTTGCACTAGACACTAGTGCACTAGACACTAGCTCTATTGGACGGGAAACATCTGCAAGACAAGTGTGGGCAAAAATTCAGATAGCTAAGGGGGGCAGAACCAGGCCTGCGGCTCACAAAGACCCCCAGGGTAAGGCCGAGGAACTGATTCACAAGTGGAGTGATGCAGCATCCTCCTCCTCCCTCCCTGCAGAAATCAGCAGGGAACAGCACCTGCGACATGATGACAGAAGAATTAGGATAACAAGAGCGCTGTCTAGTGATGACGAATATGGGGAACCAATCACAGCCCAGGGCGCTATGAAAAAGGGTAAAAGTACAGCACCGGGTGAAGATGGCGTCACCTACGACATACTCAATGCACTGTGTGAAGTGTCTGGGAATCCACTACTCCGCCTGTTTAACAAGTCATTCCTAAGTGGAGTGCTGCCCGCACAATGGAAACAAGCAATAATTGTTCCCATACCGAAGCCCAATGACCCTGGTAATTACAGACATATTGTCGTGACGCTGAACCCCGGTTCACTCCGAACACAGCGATTTCACAACACATAACACCTTGCCTCAGCAACCGTTACTACCACCGTGTACTCCTACACACACCAGACCCTTGAGGCGTACCACTAGGTTTGTACTGGAACACAATGAGGGGACATATGGAAGGTATTTAAAGGCCGTCGGGTTTTGTAATTTAATTACAAAGAAAAGACTCTGACAAATAATAACATATTAACATGCTCTATTAGGTAAATACACTTCCAATACCCATAACCCACTTGACCTCCGCGGTCAACACTTTCACTCATAACTGCCGCCTAAGTCCCTAATACTGAATGATTACTACAACGCTCCACACCCGTTTAGTCTTACATTCAATACTCACAAACTGCAGACTTAACTTGGTCACTAAGATGACATCAGGTTCTCGCATAGCTGTCTGCTACACTTCGCTGGTGCCACAGACGGAGACCCCGGAGGACTTGCCAGTTCCACTCCCACAACAAGACTGTCTTCAGCCAGCCATGGCCTCAAACATTTCACCCCGCCTCTCAAGGAAGGTATAATCCGATTAACCTTATCCCTGGAAGCGGTAACCTTGTTCCTAGAAGCCTGAGTTCTCTTCCAGGGAATTATTGGTTTGGCTAAGCAGCTGCGGTCTTAATCCCTTGACCTTTCCTGGATGTGTGATCCACAGTCTGTCTACTTAACATGTACTTCCAATCATCATTCATTAAGTGTTGTAGTAATGATCCTTTAGCTAATAATCCCTACTAACTTGTGGATTACAACACTATCAGTCTCGTGTCGTGCACTTGCAAGATGCGTGAAAGGATCATCCTAAACCGACTGTTGCACAAAATAGGCAGGTTAGGGGAGGGGGTCAATGGATTTCTTAAAGAACGGAACACAGCAAATTGTATAGTTAATTACTTGGGTAATGACACAGCTAGGTATTCTGTATTTGTTGACATGAAAGGAGCGTTCGACAAAGCCAGGAGATTGCGATCCTGGACGAGCTTGCATGCATGGGTGTCAAGGGGAGACTCATGAAATGGGTTGAAGACTACCTCACAGGAAGGAAAGCCAAGGTTTGCTTCAATGGAGCAGTCTCCAGAACAATGAATATGGAACTCGGGACTCCCCAAGGCGGAGTCTTAAGTTCTACACTATTCAATGTACTTATGAACGCCATTGCAAATATTGATTTTCCGGAAGGAACACAAGTGGGATATGCAGATGATGTCCTAATACAAACTCCCACCTTGGGAAAAATTTAACATCCATTGAACTCCGCGGAAGGAAATGTATTGAGCTCGGATTCACTCTCTCCACAAAAAAGACGAAGGCATACTTCCATCACAAGTGGAGAGCAAATGAAGAACTGCAAATTAATGGTATAACACTTGAATGGGTTGACCACTATTGGTACCTTGGCGTCACTGTCGGCTCTAACAAGGGGAAGAAAGAGGAGCTCAATCAAATCATAGGAACATGCAAAAGTCGACTCAGGGCACTGAAAGCAATGACCTGGAATGGACATGGAGCCTCTATTGCCGTGCTTAAAATGATGTGCACAGCCTATTTGCGCTCCGCCATAGACTATGCCGCACCAGGTCTATGCACCTACTCCCAAAGCGATATGAAAAGGCTTGAAAGCATTCAAAATGAAGCCTTGACAATCATTCTTGGAGTTCCAAGAACTGCCAAAACGTCTAAGCTACGAGAGGAGTTGTCCCTCCCCCGTGTTAAAAGCAGAATTAAGGAGCTGGATGCTAAGCTTGCAATTAGGGTAGCCAGAGATCTCCATTACAACGATATTTCTAAGAAAAAACTGAGCTCTGTGCTACTTTCAGGGGAAAACAGGAGAAGCAAAAAATGGCATCACAGATCAGACTGCTACCTCGAAGAGCTTCACCTGCTTAAGCAAGCCCATGAGCTCCTGCTTGTTGAGAGGTTACCTCCCTGGGAGGATGACTCATGCAAAATTCTCATCAATGAAATGGCAATGAAAAAATCCAACTTGTTACCGCAAGAAATGAGGCACAAGTATCTCGAGGAAATTTATAAAGAAGCCGGAGATGAACTAGATCAAATCTACACTGACGGGTCATCTAATCCTGTCAATGGTAGGGCTGGTGCAACATACACGATAATAAAGGATGATACTTTCCAACGCAGAAATGAAGAAAAAGCGCGTATTGAGAACTATGCCTCTTCAATGCAAGCAGAGCTAACTGCGATTGTTATGGCGTTAAGGTTTCTTGAACGGAACACTAATGGTGAAGTGATTTGCACAGATTCAAAAGTAGCACTGCAAAGCCTAAGTAAAAATCGGGCAGAAAATCCTGCAATAGTCGCTGAAATTAAGAGAGCCGTGAGAGTACTTACCAATCAGGGAAGAGTCATCAAGTTTCTGTGGATCCCCTCCCATGTTGGAATATGTGGGAATGAACGAACAGATGTGCTGGCTGCTGAAGGCGCTGAAGGAAAGGACACCATATTGAATACTTCATACCCAAGACTCTACTACAAATTAGAGGTATTGTAAGGCAACATCACCGTGACAAGGTAACTGAGGAAAGAAGGATAGAAGCACAAACCAGTGAATCTGTACGCTGGTACAACATGGTTGCAGCTGGCAATCCCAATCATTATGGCCGAAGAGGAGGAGGACGAGGGAGAGAATCAGTAATAGCGAGAATTCGTCTTGGATACAAATATCCATGGAGATATGGAATAGAAACAACAGTTGATCAGCGAAGTTGCAGAATCTGTGGTGAGAGTGATGGACACCGCCTTGACCACTATCTACGTGAATGTGAACACCTGAGAGAAATCAGAATTATGTGTAGAATAATAAACCCCACATTGTTTGAGTTAGGAAACACTATTTGTCAAATATTGATACTGTTCTTAAAAGATTCCCCCATTTTGCACCCACAAGATAACGTAAGCTTTTAAGGGTTGATAGATGTTAATCTTCTTGTTTGAGGAGCTGTTCACTTGAGACAATTAAGAAAGTCCCAGCTGTGTCTGGGTACAAGTGACGTGATGAACAACCCAGTGGGGGTTAATTCCTATTGGAGAGTGTTGTACATGCTGCTTTTCCGGTGTGTCCACTCACAGGATGAGTGTCGCTGCCTAATAAACTCGCCCCTCGGGACAATTTTTTTTTTTTTTTTTTTAAGTGGTCACCATTCCTTTCCCCCGTCCCATCCCAAATCCTTATCCTAACCCTTTTTTCGTCGGTTGTAATGTTGTCTTCAGCATTTGCGTTGATGATGACATCAATATGATGTTATATGCTAGTTAATGCTGAAGTGAGTGACTGTTTTTCGAGTCTTTGTTGCATGCAGATAGTAATATATTTTTATAATATTATTTTAATATTTGGAACACCAACCAATGTAAAATTTTTTAGCTTACCTATTAATTATAAATTAGGTTAATGGTCGTTAGAGGTAATCACCTTCCCTTTTCAGGTTGCTGTTTTTTTTACTATTAAGATTAATGAGAGTCAAATTCAGGGACTGTTGAACCATGCCAGTCGATACCTGAGCACCGAGCATATGGTGGTGAACATGGTGGTGAATATGGTGGTGAATATGGTGGTGAACAAGGTCGTGAACATGGTGGTGAACATGGTGGTGAACATGGTGGTAAATATGGTGGTGAACATGGTGGTGAACATGGTGGTGAACATGGTGGTGAACAAGGTGGTGAACATGGTGGTGAATATGGTGGTGAACATGGTGGTGAACATGGTGGTGAACACGGTGGTGAACATGGTGGTGAACACGGTGGTGAACATGGTGGTGAACATGGTGGTGAACATGGTGGTGAACATGGTGGTGAACATGGTGGTGAACAAGGTGGTGAACATGGTGGTGAACAAGGTGGTGAACATGGTGGTGAATATGGTGGTGAACATGGTGGTGAACATGGTGGTGAACACGGTGGTGAACATGGTGGTGAACATGGTGGTGAACACGGTGGTGAACATGGTGATGAACACGGTGGTGAACACGGTGGTGAACATGGTGGTGAACATAGTGGTGAACAAGGTGGTGAACATGGTGGTGAACATGGTGGTGAATATGGTGGTGAACATGGTGGTGAACATGGTGGTGAATATGGTGGTGAACATGGTGGTGAACAAGGTTGTGAACATGGTGATGAACATGGTGGTGAACGTGATGGTGAACATAGTGGTGAACATGGTGGTGAACACGGTGGTGAACATGGTGAACACGGTGGTGAACATAGTGGTGAACATGGTGGTGAACATGGTGGTGAACAAGGTCGTGAACATGGTGGTGAACATGGTGGTGAACATGATGGTGAACATGGTGGTGAACATGGTGGTGAACACGGTGGTGAACATGGTGAACATGGTGGTGAACATGGTGGTGAACATGGTGGTGAACAAGGTCGTGAACATGGTGGTGAACATAGTGGTAAACATGGTGGTGAACACGGTGGTGAACATGGTGGTGAACAAGGTCGTGAACATGGTGGTGAACATGGTGGTGAACAAGGTCGTGAACATGGTGGTGAACATGGTGGTGAACATGGTGGTGAACACGGTGGTGAACATGGTGGTGAACATGGTGGTGAACATGGTGGTGAACAAGGTCGTGAACATGGTGGTGAACATGGTGGTGAACATGGTGGTGAACACGGTGGTAAACATGGTTGTGAACATGGTGGTGAACATGGTGGTGAACATGGTGGTGAACAAGATCGTGAACATGGTAGTGAACATGGTGGTGAACATGGTGGTGAACATGGAGGTGAACAGGGTGGTGAACAAGGTCGTGAACATGGTGGTGAACATGGTGGTGAACATGGTGGTGAACATGGTAGTGAACATGGTGGTGAACATGGTGGTGAACATGGTGGTGAACAAGGTCGTGAACATGGTGGTGAACATGGTGGTGAACATGGTGGTGAACAAGGTCGCGAACATGGTGGTGAACATGGTGGTGAACATGGTGGTGAACAGGGTGGTGAACAAGGTCGTGAAAATAGTGAACATGGTGGTGAACATGATGGTGAACATGGTGGTGAACATGGTGGTGAACATGGTGGTGAACACGGTGGTGAACATGGTGGTGAACATGGTGGTGAACATGATGGTGAACACGGTGGTGAACATGGTGGTGAACGTGGTGGTGAACAAGGTCGTGAACATGGTGGTGAACATGGTGGTGAACATGTTGGTGAACATGGTGGTGAACAAGGTCGTGAACATGGTGGTGAACATGCTGGTGAACATAGTGGTGAACATGGTGGTGAACAAGGTCGTGAACATGGTGGTGAACATGGTGGTGAACATGGTGGTGAACACGGTGGTGAACATGGTGGTGAACATGGTGATGAACACGGTCGTGAACATGGTCGTGAACATGGTGGTGAACATTATGGTGAACATGGTGGTGAACATGGTGGTGAACACGGTCGTGAACATGGTGGTGAACATGGTGGTGAACAAGGTGGTGAACACGGTGGTGTACATGGTGGTGAACATGGTCGTGAACACGGTCGTGAACATGGTGGTGAACATGGTGGTGAACATGGTGGTGAACAAGGTCGTGAACATGGTGGTGAACATGCTGGTGAACATGGTGGTGAACATGGTGGTGAACAAGGTCGTGAACATGGTGGTGAACATGGTGGTGAACATTGTGGTGAACATGGTGGTGAACATGGTGGTGAACACGGTGGTGAACATGGTGGTGAACATGATGGTGAACATGGTGGTGAACACGGTGGTGAACATGGTGGTGAACATGGTGGTGAACATGGTGGTGAACAGGGTGGTGAACAAGGTCGTGAAAATGGTGAACATGGTGGTGAACATGATGGTGAACATGGTGGTGAACATGGTGGTGAACATGGTGGTGAACACGGTGGTGAACATGGTTTTAAACATGGTGGTGATCATGATGGTGAACACGGTGGTGAACATGGTGGTGAACATGGTGGTGAACATGGTGGTGAACATGGTGGTGAACAAGGTCGTGAACATGGTGGTGAACATGCTGGTGAACATGGTGGTGAACATGGTGGTGAACAAGGTCGTGAACATGGTGGTGAACATGGTGGTGAACATGGTGGTGAACACGGTGGTGAACATGGTGGTGAACATGGTGATGAACACGGTCGTGAACATGGTCGTGAACATGGTGGTGAACATTGTGGTGAACATGGTGGTGAACATGGTGGTGAACACGGTCGTGAACATGGTGGTGAACATGGTGGTGAACAAGGTGGTGAACACGGTGGTGAACATGGTGGTGAACATGGTCGTGAACACGGTCGTGAACATGGTGGTGAACATGGTGGTGAACATGGTGGTGAACACGGTGGTGAACATGGTGGTGAACATGATGGTGAACATGGTGGTGAACACGGTGGTGAACATGGTGGTGAACATGGTGGTGAACATGGTTGTGAACACGGTGGCACATGGTGGTGAACATGGTGGTGAACATGGTGGTGAACATGGTGGTGAACATGGTGGTGAACACGGTGGTGAACAAGGACACTCTGGTAGTACAGCCAGGATGACCTTTGACACACTGGTGACATTTATTGTTATCAGAATTACACAAAGGCACTTGTCATCATTCTAGTAATTAAGACGTGATATAATTAATGTTGTATTTTAAACACCGAGGTAATATTTACTCTCATGCAGGTGTTGCAGGTGTTGCTGTCAGTCACATGTTTAAAGCTTAGGGAGAGAGAGAGGTTCAGGTGTCTAGAAACACATGTTTATGGAATCCTTTGGTTATGTGTTATGTATCAACATGTGTATGTGTTAGGTTAAATGTTCCTGTATGCTGGTTGATGGTGAGGGGTCTGGCGCTATGCTGGATGATGGTGAGGGGTCTGGCTCTATACTGGTTAATGCTAAGGGGTCTGGCGCTATGCTGGTTGATGGTGAGGGGTCTGGCGCTATGCTGGTTGATGGTGAGGGGTCTGGCTCTATACTGGTTAATGCTAAGGGGTCTGGCGCTATGCTGGTTGATGGTGAGGGGTCTGGCGCTATGCTGGTTGATGCTAAGGGGTCTGGCGCTATGCTGGTTGAGGTTAAGGGGGTCTGGCGCTATGCTGGTTGATGCTAATGGGTCTGGCGCTATGCTGGTTGATGTTGAGGGGTCTGGCGCTATGCTGGTTGATGGTGAGGATTCTGGCGCTATGCTGGTTGATGGTGAGGGGTCTGGCGCTATGCTGTTTGATGATGAGGGGTCTTGCGCTATGCTGGTTGATGTTGAGGGGTCTGGCACTATGCTGGTTGATGATGAGGGGTCTGGCGTTATGCTGGTTGATGGTGACGGGTCTGGGGCTATGCTGGTTGATGGTGAGGGGTCTGGCGCTATGCTGGTTGATGTTAAGGGGGTCTGGCGCTATGCTGGTTGATGCTAAGGGGTCTGGCGCTATACTGGTTGATGCTAAGGGGTCTGGCGCTATGCTGGTTGATGGTGAGGGGTCTGGCGATATGCTGGTTGATGCTAAGGGGTCTGGCGCTATGCTGGTTGATGCTAAGGGGTCTGGCGCTATGATGGTTGATGGTGAGGGGTCTGGCGCTATGCTGGTTGATGGTGAGGGGGTCTGGCGCTATGCTTTTTGATGGTGAGGGGTCTGGCGCTATGCTGGCTGATGCTAAGGGGTCTGGCGCTATGCTGGTTGATGGTGAGGGGTCTGGCGGTATGCTGGTTGATGTTGAGGGGTCTCTGCGCTATGCTGGTTGATGTTGAGGGGTCTGGCGCTATGTTGGTTGATGGTGAGGGGTCTGGCGCTATTCTGGTTGATGGTGAGGGGTCTGGGGCTATGCTGGTTGATGGTGAGGGGTCTGGCGCTATGCTGGTTGACGTTAAGGGGGTCTGGCGCTCTGCTGGTTGATGGTGAGGGGTCTGGCGCTATGCTGGTTGACGTTAAGGGGGTCTGGCGCTATGTTAGTTGATGGTGAGGGGTCTGGCGCTATGCTGGTTGATGGTGAGGGGTCTGGGGCTATGCTGGTTGATGGTGAGGGGTCTGGCGCTATGCTGGTTGATGGTGAGGGGTCTGGCGGTATGCTGGTTGATGGTGAGGGGTCTGGCACTATGCTGGTTGATGGTGAGGGGTCTGGCGCTCTGCTGGTTGATGGTGAGGGGTCTGGCGCTATGCTGGTTGATGGTGAGGGGTCTGGCGCTATGCTGGTTGATGGTGAGTGGTCTGGCGCTATGCTGGTTGATGGTGAGGGGTCTGGCACTATGCTGGTTGATGATGAGGGGTCCGGCGCTATGCTGGTTGATGGTGAGGGGTCTGGCACTATGCTGGTTGATGGTGAGGGGTCTGGCGGTATGCTGGTTGATGTTGAGGGGTCTGGCGCTATGTTGGTTGATGGTGAGGGGTCTGGCGCTATTCTGGTTGATGGTGAGGGGTCTGGGGCTATGCTGGTTGATGGTGAGGGGTCTAGCGCTATGCTGGTTGACGTTAAGGGGGTCTGGCGCTCTGCTGGTTGATGGTGAGGGGTCTGGCGCTATGCTGGTTGACGTTAAGGGGGTCTGGCGCTATGTTGGTTGATGGTGAGGGGTCTGGCGCTATGCTGGTTGATGGTGAGGGGTCTGGGGCTATGCTGGTTGATGGTGAGGGGTCTGGCGCTATGCTGGTTGATGGTGAGGGGTCTGGCGGTATGCTGGTTGATGGTGAGGGGTCTGGCGGTATGCTGGTTGATGGTGAGGGGTCTGGCACTATGCTGGTTGATGGTGAGGGGTCTGGCGCTCTGCTGGTTGATGGTGAGGGGTCTGGCACTATGCTGGTTGATGATGAGGGGTCTGGCGCTATGCTGGTTGATGGTGAGGGGTCTGGCGCTATGCTGGTTGATGGTGAGTTGTCTGGCGCTATGCTGGTTGATGGTGAGGGGTCTGGCGCTATGCTGGTTGATGGTGAGGGGTCTGGCGCTATGCTGGTTGATGGTGAGGGGTCTGGCGCTATGCTGGTTGATGGTGAGGGGTCTGGCACTATGCTGGTTGATGATGAGGGGTCTGGCGCTATGCTGGTTGATGG
This sequence comes from Procambarus clarkii, assembly GCF_040958095.1. Classification (NCBI taxonomy): domain Eukaryota; kingdom Metazoa; phylum Arthropoda; class Malacostraca; order Decapoda; family Cambaridae; genus Procambarus; species Procambarus clarkii. The sequence continues at coordinate 29,084,653 of NC_091152.1, read as the reverse complement.
TGAGGGGTCTGGCACTATGCTGGTTGATGATGAGGGGTCTGGCGCTATGCTGGTTGATGGTGAGGGGTCTGGCGCTATGCTGGTTGATGGTGAGGGGTCTGGCGCTATGCTGGTTGATGGTGAGGGGTCTGGCGCTATGCTGGTTGATGGTGAGGGGTCTGGCGCTATGCTGGTTGATGGTGAGGTGTCTGGCGCTATGCTGGTTGATGGTGAGGGGTCTGGCACTATGCTGGTTGATGGTGAGGGGTCTGGCACTATGCTGGTTGATGGTGAGGGGTCTGGCACTATGCTGGTTGATGGTGAGGTGTCTGGCGCTATGCTGGTTGATGGTGAGGGGTCTGGCGCTATGCTGGTTGATGGTGAGGGGTCTGGCGCTATGCTGGTTGATGATGAGGGGTCTGGCGCTATGCTGGTTGATGGTGAGGGGTCTGGCGCTATGCTGGTTGATGGTGAGGGGTCTGGCGCTATGCTGGTTGATGGTGAGGGGTCTGGCACTATGCTGGTTGATGGTGAGGGGTCTGGCACTATGATGGTTGATGGTGAGGTGTCTGGCGCTATGCTGGTTGATGGTGTATGTTAGGCTTTGAATTGCTTGTTTATGCCCCGAAGTGAATTTAGGTTTAGGAGCTAAATTGTACCTTCCGTCCATAGTGACTAGGGGAGAGTTTTCCGCGTCTCCGGGGGATTGTTTACGTGTTTATACGTGTGAACGTTACGGTTATGTAACGCTGTGTTACAGTGTGGCCGAGACGCTATATGCGGGGTTACAGTGGCCTTGTGAGACTGTAACGCTCAAACACCAATGGTATCTACTCTCACACCCCCCCCTGTTCCTTCTTATATGTACATAAATAAATACATCATGTTATACTTGGTTGCACTGTACTTGGTTACACTGTACCTGGTTACACTGTACCTGGCTACACTGTGCTTGGTTACACTGTACTTGGTTACACTGTACTTGGTAACACTGTACTTGGTTACACTGTACCTGGTTACACTGTACCTGGTTACACTGTACTTGGTTATACTGTACTAGGTTACACTGTATACTTGGTAACAATGTACTTGGTTACACTGTATACTTGGTAACACTGTATACTTGGTTACACTGTACTTGGTAACACTGTACTTGGTTACACTGCATACTTGGTAACACTGTACTTGGATACACTGTAATTGGTTACACTGTATACTTGGTAACACTGTACTTGGTTACACTGTATACTTGGTAACACTGTACTTGGTTACATTGTGCTTGGTTAAACTGTATATTTGGTTACACTGTATACTTGGTTACACTGTACTTGGTTACACTGTACTTGGTTACACTGTACTTGGTTACACTGTACTTGGTTACACTGTACTTGGTTACACTGTACTTGGTTACACTGTACTTGGTTACACTATACTTGGTTACACTGTACTTGGTTACACTGTACTTGGTAACACTGTACTTCAATACACTGTGTTGGGTCACCCTTTATGGTTATGCCTCACTTGTTAATATGTTTTGAGCTGTGGAGTTTCTCGGCGCAATATTGAAGATCAGCGGATTGTGGCTCATCTGTGATGACTGACGCAGTGAGTCAGTGGTCGTCCTCGGCCCCCAAGACCAAGTGTCAGAGGATAACCAACACAGTCAGTGGTCGTCCACTGCCACCAAGACCAAGTGTCAGAGGATAACCAACACAGTCAGTGGTCGTCCTCTGCCCCCAAGACCAAGTGTCAGAGGATAACCAACACAGTCAGTGGTCGTCCTCGGCCACCAAGACCAAGTGTCAGAGGTTAACCAACACAGTCAGTGGTCGTCCTCGGCCACCAAGACCAAGTGTCAGAGGATAACCAACACAGTCAGTGGTCGTCCTCTGCCCCCAAGACCAAGTGTCAGAGGATAACCAACACAGTCAGTGGTCGTCCTCTGCCCCCAAGACCAAGTGTCAGAGGATAACCAACACAGTCAGTGGTCGTCCACTGCCACCAAGACCAAGTGTCAGGGGATAACCAACACAGTCAGTGGTCGTCCTCTGCCCCCAAGACCAAGTGTCAGAGGATAACCAACACAGTCAGTGGTCGTCCTCGGCCACCAAGACCAAGTGTCAGAGGATAACCAACACAGTCAGTGGTCGTCCTCGGCCACCAAGACCAAGTGTCAGAGGATAACCAACACAGTCAGTGGTCGTCCTCTGCCCCCAAGACCAAGTGTCAGAGGATAACCAACACAGTCAGTGGTCGTCCTCGGCCACCACGACCAAGTGTCAGAGGATAACCAACACAGTCAGTGGTCGTCCTCGGCCACCAAGACCAAGTGTCAGAGGATAACCAACACAGTCAGTGGTCGTCCTCGGCCCCCAGGACCAAGTGTCAGAGGATAACCAACACAGTCACTGGTCGTCCTCTGCCCCCAAGACCAAGTGCCAGAGGATAACCAACACAGTTAGTGGTCGTCCTCGGCCCCCAAGACCAAGTGTCAGAGGATAACCAACACAGTCAGTGGTCGTCCTCGGCCACCAAGACCAAGTGTCAGAGGATAACCAACACAGTCACTGGTCGTCCTCTGCCCCCAAGACCAAGTGCCAGAGGATAACCAACACAGTCAGTGGTCGTCCTCGGCCCCCAAGACCAAGTGTCAGAGGATAACCAACACAGTCAGTGGTCGTCCTCTGCCTCCAGGACCAAGTGTCAGAGGATAACCAACACAGTAAGTCAGTGGTCGTCCTCTGCCACCAAGACCAAGTGTCAGAGGATAACCAACACAGTTAGTCAGTGGTCGTCCTCTGCCACCAAGACCAAGTGTCAGAGGATAACCAACACAGTAAGTCAGTGGTCGTCCTCTGCCACCAAGACCAAGTGTCAGAGGATAACCAACACAGTAAGTCAGTGGTCGTCCTCTGCCCCCAAGACCAAGTGCCAGAGGATAACCAACACAGTAAGTCAGTGGTCGTCCTCTGCCCCCAAGACCAAGTTTCAGGGGATAACCAACACAGTCAGTGGTCGTCCTCGGCCCCCAAGACCAAGTGTCAGAGGATAACCAACACAGCCAGTGGTCGTCCTCGGCCCCCAAGACCAAGTGTCAGAGGATAACCAACACAGCCAGTGGTCGTCCTCGGCCCCCAAGACCAAGTGTCAGAGGATAACCAACACAGTCAGTGGTCGTCCTCTGCCCCCAAGACCAAGTGTCAGAGGATAACCAACACAGTCAGTGGTCGTCCTCTGCCACCAAGACCAAGTGTCAGAGGATAACCAACACAGTAAGTCAGTGGTCGTCCTCTGCCACCAAGACCAAGTGTCAGAGGATAACCAACACAGTCAGTGGTCGTCCTCGGCCACCAAGACCAAGTGTCAGAGGATAACCAACACAGTCAGTGGTCGTCCTCGGCCCCCAAGACCAAGTGTCAGAGGATAACCAACACAGTCAGTGGTCGTCCTCTGCCCCCAAGACCAATAGTCAGAGGATAACCAACACAGTCAGTGGTCGTCCTCGGCCACCAAGACCAAGTGTCAGAGGATAACCAACACAGTCAGTGGTCGTCCTCGGCCCCCAAGACCAAGTGTCAGAGGATAACCAACACAGTAAGTCAGTGGTCGTCCTCTGCCACCAAGACCAAGTGTCAGAGGATAACCAACACAGTAAGTCAGTGGTCGTTCTCTGCCCCAAGACCAAGTGTCAGAGGATAACCAACACAGTAAGTCAGTGGTCGTCCACTGCCCCTACGACCAAGCGTCAGAGGATAACCAACACAGTCAGTGGTCGTCCTCTGCCCCCAAGACCAAGTGTCAGAGGATAACTAACACAGTCAGTGGTCGTCCTCTGCCACCAAGACCAAGTGCCAGAGGATAACTAACACAGTCAGTGGTCGTCCTCTGCCACCAAGACCAAGCGTCAGAGGATAACCAACACAGTCAGTCGTCGTCCTCTGCCACCAAGACCAAGTGCCAGAGGATAACCAACACAGTCAGTGGTCGTCCTCTGCCCCAAGACCAAGTGTCAGAGGATAACCAACACAGTTATCTAATCTAAGCAATAGGAAGCAGAGAGTTAAGCATTAGGAAGTCAGAGGAGGGTGAGACCTCCGATTGGCGTGAAGTCACCAGTGGAGTCCCACAGGGCTCTGTACTCGGTCCTATCTTGTTTCTGATATATGTAAATGATCTCCCGGAGGGTATAGATTCATTTCTCTCAATGTTTGCGGACGATGCTAAAATTATGAGAAGGATTAAAACAGAAGAGGACTGTTTGCGGCTTCAAGAAGACCTAGTCAAGCTGAAGGAATGGTCAAACGAATGGTTGTTAGAGTTTAACCCAACCAAATGTAATGTAATGAAGATAGGTGTAGGGAGCAGGAGGCCAGATACCAGGTATCATCTGGGAGAGGAAATTCTTCAGGAGTCAGAGAACGAAAAAGACTTGGGGGTTGATATCACGCCAGACCTGTCTCCTGCAGCACATATCAAGTGGATAACATCAGTGGCATATGCCAGGCTGGCCAACATACGAACGGCATTCAGAAACTTGTGTAAAGAATCATTCAGAACTTTGTATACCACATATGTCAGGCCAATCCTGGAGTATGCAGCCCCAGCATGGAGTCCATATCTAGTCAAGGATAAGACTAAACTGGAAAAGGTTCAAAGGTTTGCCACCAGACTAGTACCCGAGCTGAGAGGTATGAGCTACGAGGAGAGACTACGAGAATTAAACCTCACTTCGCTGGAAGACAGAAGAGTAAGGGGGGACATGATCACCACATTCAAGATTCTGAAGGGAATTGATAGGGTAGATAAAGACAGTCTTTTTAACACAAGGGGAACACGCACAAGGGACACAGGTGGAAACTGAGTGCCCAAATGAGCCACAGAGATATTAGAAAGAACTTTTTTAGTGTCAGAGTGGTTGACAAATGGAATGCATTAGGCAGTGATGTGGTGGAGGCTGACTCCATACACAGTTTCAAGTGTGGATATGATAGAGCCCAATAGGCTCAGGAATCTATACACCTGTTGATTGACGGTAGAGAGGCGGGACCAAAGAGCCAGAGCTCAACCCCCGCAAGCACAACTAGGTGAGTACAGTAAGTCAGTGGTCGTCCTCTGCCACCAAGACCAAGTGTCAGAGGATAACCAACACAGTAAGTCAGTGGTCGTCCTCTGCCCCCAAGACCAAGTGTCAGAGGATAACCAACACAGTCAGTGGTCGTCCTCTGCCCCCAAGACCAAGTGTCAAAGGATAACCAACACAGTCAGTGGTCGTCCTCGGCCCCCAAGACCAAGCGTCAGAGGATAACCAACACAGTAAGTCAGTGGTCGTCCTCTGCCCCCAAGACCAAGTTTCAGAGGATAACCAACACAGTCAGTGGTCGTCCTCGGCCCCCAAGATCAAGTGTCAGAGGATAACCAACACAGTCAGTGGTCGTCCTCTGCCACCAAGACCAAGTGTCAGAGGATAACCAACACAGTAAGTCAGTGGTCGCCCTCTGCCACCAAGACCAAGTGTCAGAGGATAACCAACACAGTAAGTCAGTGGTCGCCCTCTGCCACCATGACCAAGTGTCAGAGGATAACCAACACAGTAAGTCAGTGGTTGTCCTCTGCCACCATGACCAAGTGTCAGAGGATAACCAACACAGTAAGTCAGTGGTTGTCCTCTGCCACCAAGACCAAGTGTCAGAGGATAACCAACACAGTAAGTCAGTGGTCGTCCTCTGCCACCAAGACCAAGTGTCAGATGATAACCAACACAGTCAGTGGTCGTCCTCTGCCACCAAGACCAAGTGTCAGAGGATAACCAACACAGTCAGTGGTCGTCCACGGCCACCAAGACCAAGTGTCAGAGGAAAGGTTGGTGGTAATCTCTGCTCAACACACCTGAGTGTTTGCCTTAAAGCCGCCCCTCCACTCCCCTCTGGACCTCTCCCACCCCACCATCGTCATCAACACTTTCACAAATGTTGATTAATACTCACCCCGAGTCTCTCTATACACATTCTAGGGGCAAAAATAAAAAAGCTATATATATATATTTGATAATGATGTTTCCTATATGATGTAAATCATGCATACATTTTTAATGGGAGTTTATATATTTGTTTGTATATATTAGTGTTCAAATTTCTCCAAAATCTGCCATCGTGTACAAAGGTCCTATTAGAGACAGTGTGGAGGCGAATATTTAAGTATATCTTGTTTAAGATCTTACCATCTGGAAGACTGTGAACCTCCTAGCTGAAAAAAATGTATGACAGCAACATATTTGGCGATTGACAGGTAGATACTCGTTATATGACAGGTAGATACTCGGTGTATGACAGGTAGACACTAGCCACATGACAGCATGATTCGACACATGACAGCAACATACACATCACTCAATATTTTAATTAATATTGCAGCCGAAGACAAAATATCAGCAGCCTCACAGCAGCCATAGCGAAGGGTCCCCTGGCGACAACGAAATCAAACAAACGACGTTGTTGAATACAAAATAATGATAAATGAACCCCATGAGAGAGAGCTCAGAGCCACCAAGACAGTCAACAACACGATAAAGCCCTAGAGAGCACCCTCCCCCAGGCACACACACACACACACACACACACACACACACACACACACACACACACACACACACACACACACACACACACACACACACACACACACACACGCACACACACGCACACGCACACACACACACACAACACACACATAGAAAACCCCCCTACCCCAAACCCTCCCTGACCCCACTCAAATGTTCAGCCAAATCTCCCTCCCCCCATACCCAATCCCCACCCTTCTACCCCTCCCCTCCTCCTGAGTCCTCCCTCCCCCCTTTCCTTCCCAGTCCTCCCTCCCCTTTCACCCCATACCCTCCCTGTCGCTCCCCCTTTACTGGATCCCCCGCCCCTCATCCCAGTATCCTCCGAGACCCTGTTATCCATCTCACAGGTCCTCACACCCATGGAACAGCCTCCCCCACCAGCAGAACACTCACCAAGGAGGCGATTTGAGAAAGGACAGAAGAAAGTGAGCCTGAAAGCGATGTACACTAACATAGATGGAATTACAAATAAAGCAAATGAGCTTGGAGAATGGGTACTAGAGGAAAACCTAGACATAATAGCCCTCACAGAAACAAAGATCACGAAAACGATAACAAACGCAGTGTTCCCACAGGACTATAATGTTAGGAGGAAAGAGAGGGAAGGAAGAGGTAGGGGTGGTGTAGCTCTGCTGGTAAGAAAAGGCTGGGATTTTGAGGAGATGGATATTCAGGGCTGTGAAGGTTTCAGTGACTACATAGCAGGTACCGTAACAAATGGAGGCAAAAAATTATAGTCGTAGTCATATATAATCCACCACGAAATGACAGAAGACCTAGACAGGAATATTATAGAAACAAAATGGCCACCATTAACATAATAGAAAGAGCAGCTTCTGTTGCTAGCAGGAATGGATCTGGACTACTAATTATGGGAGACTTCAACCATGGGAAGATAGATTGGAAGAACAGAGACCCGCATGGAGGACCAGAAACATGGAGGGCTAAGCTGCTGGACATGGCAACAAGAAACATTCTAAGCCAGCACATCAATGAACCAACAAGAATGAGAGGAGAAGAGGAACCAGCAATGCTTGATTTGATATTTACCCTAAATGAGTGAGATATAAGAGAAGTTAAGATGGAAGCGCCCTTGGGAATGAGTGACCACAGTGTATTGAACTTTGAGTACCTGGTAGAGCTAGAACTTATCTCCCCCAAAAAAGAACTAGGAATCAAAAGGCTGGCATTCTGAAAGGGAAATTATGAACAGATGAGAAGTTTCCTAAGTGAAATACCTTGGGACACAGACCTCAGAGATAAGTCTGTACAGGGTATGATGGACTATGTTACCCAAAAGTGTCAGGAGGCAGTAAACTGGTTCATCCCGGCCCAAAGGGAAAAATCCGAGAAGCAACAGAAGAATCCATGGTATAATAGGGCATGTATGGAAGCGAAGAAACTGAACAAAAGAGCGTGGAGGAACTTCCGGAATAACAGAACACCAGAAAGCAGAGAGAGATACCAGAGAACCAGGAATGAGAACGTCAGGGTGAGAAGAGAAGCAGGGAAAAGTTTTGAAAAGGATATAGCAAACAAAGCCAAGACCGAAGCAAAGCTACTCCACAGTCACATCAGAAGGAAAACAACAGTGAAAGAACAGGTATTGAAACTTCGAACAGGCGAGGACAGGTATACAGAGAATGACAGGGAGGTGTGTGAAGAACTCAACAAGAGGTTCCAGGAGGTCTTCACAATAGAACAAGGTGAGGTCACTGTGCTAGGAGAAAGGGAGGTAAACCAGGCGGCCTTGGAAGAGTTCGAAATTACGAGAGAGGAGGTCAAGAGACACCTGCTGGATCTGGATGTTAGAAAGGCTGTTGGTCCAGATGGGATCTCACCATGGATACTGAAAAAGTGTGCAGAGGCACTTTGCTTGCCACTCTCCATAGTGTATAGTAGGTCACTGGAGAAGGGAGACCTACCAGAAATATGGAAGACGGCGAATGTGGTCCCAATATACAAAAAGGGCGACAGGCAAGAGGCACTGAACTACAGGCCAGTGTCCTTGACTTGTATACCATGCAAGGTGATGGAGAAGATAGTGAGAAAAAACCTGGTAACACATCTGGAGAGAAGGGACTTCGTGACAAATCGCCAACATGGGTTCAGGGAGGGTAAATCTTGCCTTACAGGCTTGATAGAATTCTACGATCAGGTGACGAAGATTAAGCAAGAAAGAGAGGGCTGGGCGGACTGCATTTTCTTGGATTGTCGGAAAGCCTTTGACACAGTACCGCATAAGAGGCTGGTACATAAGCTGGAGAGACAGGCAAGTGTAGCTGGTAAGGTGCTCCAGTGGATAAGGGAGTATCTAAGCAATAGGAAGCAGAGAGTTACGGTGAGGGGTGAGACCTCCGATTGGCGTGAAGTCACCAGTGGAGTCCCACAGGGCTCTGTACTCGGTCCTATCTTGTTTCTGATATATGTAAATGATCTCCCGGAGGGTATCGATTCATTTCTCTCAATGTTTGCGGACGATGCTAAAATTATGAGAAGGATTAAAACAGAAGAGGACTGTTTGAGGCTTCAAGAAGACCTAGACAAGCTGAAGGAATGATCGGACAAATGGTTCTTAGAGTTTAACCCAACCAAATGTAATGTAATGAAGATAGGTGTAGGGAGCAGGAGGCCAGATACAGGGTATCATCTGGGAGAGGAAATTCTTCTGGAGTCAGAGAAGGAAAAAGACTTGGGGGTTGATATCACGCCAGACCTGTCTCCTGCAGCACATATCAAGAGGAAAACATCAGCGGCATATGTCAGGCTGGCCAACAAACGAACGGCATTCAGAAACTTGTGTAAAGAATGTGACGATAATCTCCTTCAAGAGATTGAGCCTGCTCTTCCCTCCACAAATATGTCGTTACATATATATAAAACTACTATGGAAGAAATGTCCAACAACGACAACAACACCAGCAAGGTTTGCCAGAGAGCAAAACGTATGCAGCCAGGGACACCTGCTCAGACTCAAACCGCCAAACTACCCGTCTTGCTGCCGGCTCCTCGCTGATTGGTCGCCGGTCTGGCTGCAACTGCACTCGCCCACCATACTACTTGATGTCTGGGGCCGCCACGACCTCAGTCCTCAGAATATTCAGTGCTTTCTCACAGTTAACACTTCTCCCTGCTAGACGTAAGCTTTGGCGTACGTGTACTGAGAGAGGTGATAGCTTAAAGCCGATATTCCCGCACCTCTCATTTACTTGTCTATTGCACTTCTTGTTATTTTGCTCACTTGTCTTAACGTAACTTTTCATTGTGTCATTTAATTATTCTTATTATTTTGATTGATTTTTATATACGAATTTGTTTGTCCATTTTATTCATGTTTTGATTTATTTAACGTAATTAAAATTCCATTGTTAAAATTTACTTGTGTTTTGTGTGTCTTCTCCTTACCTTACCACAGACGAAGTTCCAGATTTTCTATTTTTTTTTATACTATGTGATGAGGCCATACCCCTAGCTTTGAACAGCCGAACACCAACGCGTTACCGTCACATATTATATGGGGGCCTGTCCTAGGAGCTTCACTCAGGTACTGGTGCCAAGTGGTAATTAATGGTAAGCGTATTTAACTTTGTTAACGTAGCTTTTACTATTTTTCATATTCAATTTCATTTTTTATATGGTGCGGTGTATTGTGCATTACGAGAGTAACATATAGTGAAGGTGAGACAACTTTGGATTACGTGGTGACTGTAGGCCGCAGTCATACTCTTAATTGGTCATCTCTCCCTCCGTGTTATTACTCGTGTTTACCATCTTTGTCCCTTGGATATTTCTCATTTTGACAGATCATCATATTGGTACCCTGGTACTGTGGTCTGCCCCGGGTCAAGAGTACCCAATCTTCTGCAATCTGACTGTAGGAGGACAAAGAGGGCCATAGTTCCTCTAGCTCGAACTTTAGTTGCTGAATTGGGACCTCAGCAGCAGTTCTCATCACCAGTTGACACCTCGCACCCCTACACGTCAGTCAGAGATGATGATACATACAACGGTAGGGAATTAGCTTACTTTTTCAGAGCACAAAAGTTCGCTAATTCTGTAAGTATCATATTAAATTCAGTAGGAAAAACTTGCTTTATGTCCTATAGAGACTTGGCAAGGTATGCCTACATCCTTGGACTACCAATTTTACTTTTGAGGCAATTTACTGTTTCATTTGTTTTCGAAACTCTGTTTCATTTGTTAGTAGGATTTTCTTGCCCTTATCCTCTTACATGAGTACCGGGTACAAGATTTCCTGCGCCCTTGATTTAATTTAATCATTTAACATCTTTTACTTAACTTTAATTGTTAAAGATCTCACAGGATAGGTACCAGTTGCCACGTTGTCCTGTTTCTGACATTCACTATTGAATATTCGTGTACCTTTATTTGCTAATTTCACCATGTTTCGTCTCCAAGCTTTCCGTGCAAATCCAGCAGGTGAAATAGGGACTTTAAGTCGTGCCAAGAGGACTGAATTACAAACTCTTGCACATGAGTATCAACTAGAAGTTCCCTACCAAGCCAACAAAAACGACCTACACAACCTGTTGCTGGATTACTATTTAGAGCAAGGTAAGATAGACTCTGAAACTCATGAAACTTACTATATTGCAGATAAAACTGATTTGGCAACGCTGAAACTCAAACTAGAGCTGGCCAAGATTGAACGCGAGCAGCAAAGGGAAGCCCTCGAACAACAAGAACGAGCAGCTGCCATACGAAGGGAAGAACAAGAACGTGAGATTGCCTTACTCCAGGAGCGGGAACGCGTACGGCTTGAAACCAAACAACGCGAGTTGGAGATGCAACGCGAACATGACAAGCAACAAGCGACTCTGGCTCTAGAGTGTCGTCAACGCGAAATCGCCTTGGAAACTTCACACTTCACTCAACGCCAGCAAGCTACTGCCAATCTTCCCGTCAGTTTTAATATATCACATGCAAGTAAGTTAATGCCATCCTTTGTAGAAGAAGAAGTTGATGTGTTCTTTACCACCTTTGAAACCCTTGCTAATCAACTCAGTTGGCCTGTCGACCAATGGGCCACACTTCTCAGAGTCCATCTTACAGGTAGAGCTGCAGTCACACTCAGTACTTTGGCGTCTGAGAATGACTACCACACTCTGAAACAAGCAGTGTTGGACGCCTACCTCCTCTCTACTGAAAGTTATAGAAGGAAATTCCGTGACCACCTGAAGGCAAGTACCACTACCTTCCTTGAGTTTGCTAACACAAAACGGAGATATTTCATGAAATGGCTGGAAGCAGCACATGTCTCTACTTTTGCAGAACTCGTCAACCTGATGCTTGTTGAAGAATTCTTGAGACGTGTGCCGCCTCCTGTCCGCCTCTACTTAGCAGATAAAGAAGAAACCGACTACCTGAAGTGTGCTAAGTCGGCTGACACTTACAGCCTCATCCACCGGCTGACACCCGAACCATCCTCCAGTAAGAAGTCGTGGTACAGTTACGAGAAAGTGAGCCCCGATCAAGCTGGTTCGCAACTGTACTGCAAGTATTGTAGACTCTATGGACATACCATAGACAAGTGTGGTAAGTCTCAATACAAGGGAACCACTGACCAACAAAAACCCAAACCAACTCCTCCTTAGTCCGGTAAGCCTGTGATGAATGTTGGTGTTGATGTTAATGATCTCTCTCTTTTCAGTAACCACCTGTATACTGGAACTGTCTCTGCCAACGGTTCAAATCCGGAGGGACGTTTCAAATTGAAGATCTTGAGGGACACAGCGGCTCTTCAATCGATCATCTTGAAGTCGGCTGTGCCCAACATCGTCTACACCGGAGAAACTGTCTTCGTCACTGACCTCACTGCTACCACTCCATACCCTCTCGCCAGAGTCCACATGGATTGTCCCTACGTGAACGGAGAAGTCCAAGTCGCCGTCAGGGAAAAGCCTTTTCCCATGCCTGGAGTGCAACTTCTCCTAGGCAACGACTTGGCAGAAGACCTGCAACCGACCAACCTGATCGTCATGGACAAACCCCCGGTGTGTAACTCTGTGCCAAGTAACCCTATTCTAGAGTATGTTCCAGCAGAGGTTTAAGAGAGTGATGAAGTTTCTCCTCCGGTTCTCGTGACCACCCGTGCACAAGCCGCACGTCCACAGCCAGCTGACTCTACTGCTACCGCTGTCCCTCAAGACCCTCAGAAAACTACCCCCGAATCTGACCAAGTTGGAGTTCCGTAAGTTGCAGAGGGAAGATCTTACTTTAACACCATTGTTTTTCCAGGCTGAGACTCAACCCGACAGTATTCCTGGGTTCTTCCTAGAGAACGACTTGCTCTACCGCAGATATAGACCCAGTAAACTGAAGGAGGAGGACGATTGGGCCAACGTCGACCAACTTGTGATTCCTACCAGCCTGCGGCCCACTATTCTACACCTGGCCCACGGAGCGCTCTCCCACTACGGCTTCAACAAGACTTACCATGGAATTCGTCAAGACTACTACTGGCCAGGTATGGTAAATAGCGTCAAACAGTACGTAAAACAGTGTCATACATGTCAGATGGCAGGCAAACCGAACATCTCCATTCCCAGAGCGCCACTGATTCCCATACAGGTGCCTGCGGAACCTTTCCACAGACTCATAATAGACTGTGTTGGTCCTTTACCTCGGACCAGTTCAGGTAACGCCTACATCCTAACCATCCTGTGTCCTACCACCAGATTTCCCATAGCAGTTCCAGTGAAGAACATCACGGCTGCTACGGTTATAAAACATCTATTGAAGATCTTCACTCAATACGGATTTCCCAGGGAGATTCAGAGCGACTGTGGTACCAACTTCACCAGTGATCTCTTCAAAAGGACACTGGAGGAGTTCAACATCAAACAGGTATTGTCCAGCCCCTATCATCCTGCTTCACAGGGTTCTCTTGAACGTAGTCGTCAGACTATCAAAGCACTCTTGAAAAAGTTTTGTAGTGAAACCTCTAAGGATTGGGATAAGCAGATTGACCTTAAAATGTGTATTTACAGAAGTCTCCCCAATGAGTCCCTAGGAGTATCTCCTTATGAGATGCTCTACGGCCGTAAGTGCCGTACTCCCCTTAAGGCTTTCAAAGACTCTCTCAGAGATGCCACCTTCAGTGAGCATCAGAATGTGCCCCAGTTTCTTCAAAACCTTCAACACATTCTAGAGAGAGTCCACCGCTTTGCCCATGATAATCTATTGAAAGCCCAGGAGAGAATGAAGACTCATTACGACCAGACCAGCAAAGTAAGAAAATTCAAGCCGGGAGACTTCGTCCTTGCATACTTCCCTATCCCAGGTTCACCTTTACAAAACAGATTTTCAGGACCCTACCGCGTCAAAGAGTGCAAGAATAACAACAACTACGTAATAGAGACTCCAGATAGGCGGCGGAAGACCCAGCTGTGCCACGTCAACCTCCTGAAGCAATATAATGGTACTCCTCCCACTCTCCTAATTAACTATTCCACCTTCACAGAACCCTACATCCACAGTGAGACCTTCCCAGCTTCTCCTCCCGAAAGCACTGACAAGGAGTCAGCGCTTTCTAGTTCCGAAATCCTTAATGATCTTCCCAAATACTTTCAGGATAATAATCGTGCTCCTTTGCCATATTCTAAATCCACTCTCACCTCGTCAGATAAGCCCTTCATCCTCCATGTCGACGCCAGTGGTACCGACGTTGGTGGTGTCGTGATGCAGCAACGAGGCGAGGAGAATACACCTGTCAGCGACTACTGCTACAAGGAACTACGGAACAATTGGCAAGGAGCTACTCTTCCTCATCCTGAAGCTCCAGCACTTCACTCCACACCTGAAAAGTGCTCGGTCCACCATCAACACGGACCACACCACCCTACACCTCCTGCAGCACGCCCACTTCTCATCTCAACGTCTTCTACTATGGGCTTGCTAACTGCAGAAATTCAACCTGGAGACACGCTATACCAAGATTCCGACAACATCTTAGCCCATGATCTCTCCAGAGTTTATGAAGTAGAAGCGACTCCATCCATTACTCCACCACATAACGACGTACTTCTTCCAGAAGCGCAGGCTTCGGGGGAGAGTTGTGACGATAATCTCCTTCAAGAGATTGAGCCTGCTCTTCCCTCCACAAATACGTCGTTACATCTATATAAAACTACTATGGAAGAAATGTCCAACAACGACAACAACACCAGCAAGGTTTGCCAGAGAGCAAAACGTATGCAGCCAGGGACACCTGCTCAGACTCAAAGCGCCAAACTACCCGTCTTGCTGCCGGCTCCTCGCTGATTGGTCGCCGGTCTGGCTGCAACTGCACTCGCCCACCATACTACTTGATGTCTGGGGCCGCCACGACCTCAGTCCTCAGAATATTCAGTGCTTTCTCACAGTTAACACTTCTCCCTGCTAGACGTAAGCTTTGGCGTACGTGTACTGAGAGAGGTGATAGCTTAAAGCCGATATTCCCGCACCTCTCATTTACTTGTCTATTGCACTTCTTGTTATTTTGCTCACTTGTCTTAACGTAACTTTTCGTTGTGTCATTTAATTATTCTTATTATTTTGATTGATTTTATTATACGAATTTGTTTGTCCATTTTATTCATGTTTTGATTTATTTAACGTAATTAAAATTCCATTGTTAAAATTTACTTGTGTTTTGTGTGTCTTCTCCTTACCTTACCACAGACGAAGTTCCAGATTTTCTATTTTTTTTTATACTATGTGACGAGGCCATACCCCTAGCTTTGAACAGCCGAACACCAACGCGTTACCGTCACAAGAATCATTCAGAACTTTGTATACCACATATGTCAGGCCAATCCTGGAGTATGCAGCCTCAGCATGGAGTCCATATCTAGTCAAGGATAAGACTAAACTGGAAAAGGTTCATAGGTTTGCCACCAGACTAGTACCCGAGCTGAGAGGTATGAGCTACGAGGAGAGACTACGGGAATTAAACCTCACTTCGCTGGAAGACAGAAGAGTTAGGGAGGACATGATCACCACATTCAAGATTCTGAAGGGAATTGATAGGGTAGATAAAGACAGTCTATTTAACACAAGGGGAACACGCACAAGGGGACACAGGTGGAAACTGAGTGCTCAAATGAGCCACAGAGATATTAGAAAGAACTTTTTTAGTGTCAGAGTGGTTGACAAATGGAAAGCATTAGGCAGTGATGTGGTGGAGGCTGACTCCATACACAGTTTCAAGTGTAGATATGACAGAGCCCAGTAGGCTCAGGAACCTGTACACCTGTTGATTGACGGTTGAGAGGCCGGACCAAAGAGCCAGAGCTCAACCCCCGCAAACACAACTAGGTGATTACACACACACACACACACACACGGCCCCCAGAGCGTCAAGCAAGCTGTACCACAGTGAGAGTACAAGTGTACCACAGTGAGAGTACAAGTGTACCACAGTGAGAGTACAAGTGCCTCACAGTGAGAGTACAAGTGCCTCACAGAGAGAGTACAAGTGCCTCACAGTGAGAGTACAAGTGCCTCACAGTGAGAGTACAAGTGCCTCACAGTGAGAGTACAAGTGTCTCACACAGAGAGTACAAGTGCCTCACAGTGAGAGTACAAGTGTCTCACCGAGATAGAGTACAAGTGTCCCACAGTGAGAGTACAAGTGTACCACAGTGAGAGGACAAGTGTATCACAGTGAGAGTACAAGTGCCTCACGGTGAGAGTACAAGTGTACCACAGTGAGACGACAAGTGCCTCATGGTGAGAGGACAGGTGTACCACAGTGAGAGGACAAGTGTATCACAGTGAGAGTACAAGTGCCTCACGGTGAGAGTACAAGTGTCCCACAGTGAGAGTACAAGTGCCTCACAGTGAGAGTACAAGTGCCTCACGGTGAGAGGACAAGTGTACCACAGTGAGAGGACAAGTGTATCACAGTGAGAGTACAAGTGCCTCACGGTGAGAGTACAAGTGCTAATTGCATATTGGAAGGTGGTTTGTGGTGAGGGTCAACGAGGGGAAGGCTGTCATCCTGACGCCACTATGCTGCCCAAACGCTTCTCTTCATGTATGTGAAGGTGTGCAAAGTCCAGGTTTTACAGCCTTAATATGCCATATACTTTAGGTTGATAATGGTGGTATGGTTGGGTGAGAGCGTGGCTGTTAGTGTGGTTAACCTGGCCGCTCACTGGTGGTTGGGTCGTTAGCACCTCAAACTATTTGACTACAATATAAAATTGTACTAATCTAAATTGTAATAATTCTAGCATTAGTAACAATTCTAGCAGAGCGACGGTATCGCTTCATGCAAGTCGGCGCTCAATCCCCGAGCATCTAAGTGGTTGGGCACCATTCCTTCCCCCCGTCCCATCCCAAATCCTTATCCTGACCCCTTCCCAGTGCTATATAGTAGTAATGGCTTGGCGCTTTCTCTTGATAGGTCCTTTCCCTATTTTACTAGACGATAATTTTAGGGTAGATTCTTCATAGAGAAAACTTTATAGGATTTTATAAACTTTATATATACTTAAAAGTAAAAATAATACCCAAATATCAATATTTACATTTATATTTTCGTCTGCCAGACGCAAGATCCTTTCGAGCGAAACTGGCTATAACGCAGTTATCGTACACTAACCTACCGTTATCTAACATAGTTATCGTTCACTAATATACCATTATCTATCGCAGTTATCGTACACTAACCTACCGTTATCTAACGCAGTTATCGTTCACTAATCTACCGTTATCTAACGCAGGTATTGTACACTAACCTACCGTTATCTAACGCATTTATCGCAAACTAACCTACCATTATCTAATGCAGTTCTCATACACTAACCTACCGTTATCTAACGAAGTTATCATACACTAACCTTCCGTTATCTAACGCAGTTATCGTACACTAACACACCGTTATCTAACGAAGTAATCGTACACTTACCAACCATTATCCAACGCAGTTATCGGATGTTGGGTGTTGGGTGTGTGTGAGTGTTGGTTGTTGGGTGAGTGGGTGTTGGGTGTCGGGTGTGTGGGTGTCGGGTGTGTGTGAGTGGTGGGTGTCGGGTGTGTGTGAGTGGTGGGTGTCGGGTGTGTGTGGGTGTTGCGTGTCAGGTGTGTGAGGGTGTTGTGTGTCGGGTGTGTGAGAGTGTTAGGTGTCTGGTGTGTGTGTGGTGTTGGGTTTCGGGTGTATGAAGGTGTTGGGTGTCGTGAGCGTGTGTGGGTGTTCAGTGTCGGGTGGGTGTGGGTGATGGGTGTTGGGTGTGTGAGGGTGTTGGGTGTGGGAAATTTTTACCTACCATATCTAATAATCATCTAAGAAATGAATAATTTCTATATTATTTCAAAATCATTTCAAATCGTATCAAAATCGAATCAGAATCATTATAGATTCATTATACAGCTTGATCCTAGATGACAATGCCACTATGATCATGTACGCCATAGGGGCCCCTATTGATGCCTACGTGACTTTGTGCATGATCTCTCAAGGATCCAGAAGCTTCTAGAAGGATTTGTTAATTAAAAAAGTATTGGAACATTAATCGCTTCCGGCAGAGATTATAAATCGAATCCTTAATAAGAATCAGTGGTACTATCAAGTACTACTTATAATCTTTAAATCCTATATCTAATTATATTATAATCACATCGTATCTCAATCATAAGTCTAGACTGTAAAAATAATCAATCAATATTCATTGAAAGCTACCCCTTCTCAAGGGGAGGGAGGGGCATCTTGGGAACAAGAAGCGCCCATGACGATACCTCGCGGCACTTTGCGTTTGTTTACAACACAGTGAACAAGTGTGACGGATCCTTAGTGAACATTATTTAGCTCAGGACGTCTTATCTAATTATCTTTATCACCAGTGAACACTCTCTAGAACTGGGGGAGTACCTGGACAATATTTACAAGGAAAATCCCTAGAACATTTATATCTATAAGTGTAGAGCGGAGCACACAGTGACTTAGCTCCACCTTCACCATCAACCCTCATCTTCTGCAACGCAGTTAAAGAAAAATCCACGTAGCAACACTACAACAACTACATACAGCAACGCTGTGTCATAAAATATCGTGCCTATACTCGCAACAAGAGAGTTAATCAGTCTGGCACACTTGTCAGACAGGCACCCGGCTTCAGATAAGTATATTGAAGGTTATTACAGTAGTGTATAAATTGGCCAATTGTATGCCTGTATAACTTTAATATACTATAAGTCTGTCTGTCGGTTATAAAGCGAGGCAACGCCTCATATCTCAGTAAGTTTATTTATAAAGTAGAGCAGCAGTAGAATCTTTTCCAAGCACTAGACCTCATGAGTGTCCATTTAAGTCAGAAAAAGATTCAGCTGCAATAAGTAAATAAAACTTCATGAGTGTCCATTGTGTGGGAAAGGATTCAATCAAGCTGACTGTACCTAATCAAATATATTGAAAATAAATACATTGCATATATACTTGAATATATAAATTAAGTTAACAATTGCTTGCTTAGTTATTTTTTAAGTTGACATATAAGTTCATTTAATTGAATATAATTTTGTACTTAGTAACAGTACATTTAAAGTCATTTATTATACTTTTGCAATTTAAAATTGTTGTTTATAGTATAAGACCATATTGGCTGTTAATAGTTATGGTGCTTGGCTAGACTATGTATGTTTAAATCCCTGATTTAAACAGAGCCAGTGTTCAGTCATATAACTGAATATATTAAATCTTATCCATGTATAAAATACAAGCTGATGTGAGAATCCCTGTCTACAGGTGGACTGGAACTTCTATCATCTAATTCATTCACCCCACCTGTCCCTTGCAGCCCACAATCTGTCATTAAAAAAAGAGGAGCTAGGATTTACAACCCTAGCTAGAGATTTTAGTTGAATTAATTTGCAGACAGTAATTTTTTAATTTAGTTCAGTACAAATCTCTGGTAGTCTCCTCTAATATCAATCCCAGCAGGTTTTTCCCACATTGGGTGTCAGGAGGTGTGTTGGTGTCGGGTGTGTGTGAGTGATGGGTGTTGGGTGTGTGTGGGTGTTGGGTGTGTGAGGGGTGTTGGGTGTCGGGTGTGTGTGGGTGTTAGGTGTGTGATGGTGTTGGGTGTCAGGTGTGTGTGGGTGTCGGGTGTGTGGGTGTCGGGTGTGTGAGGGTGTCAGGTGTGTGTGGGTGAAGGGTGTCGGGTGTGTGTGGGTGTTGAGTGTCGGTTGTGGGTGTTGGGTGTCGGGTGTGTGTTGGTGTCGGGTGTGGGTGTCGGGTGTGTGAAAGTGTTGGGTGTTGGGTGTGTGGGGGTGATGGGTGTTGGGTGTGTGAGGGTGTCGGGTGTGTGGGGGTGATGGGTGTCAGGTGAGTGTGGGTGTCGGGTGTTGTGTGTGTGTGGGTGTCAGATGTGTGTGAGTGTTGGGTGTCATATGTGTGAGTTTGAAATGATAATTTTTTTGCCTTTACACAGATGCGTCTAATACCAATATCAAGCAACCTTGACTCTGTGGGATTACCTGCTACGGCTGAGTCTCTCACTCTCCCCCCCCCCCTCTCTCTCTCATCTCTCTTCTCCTATCTCATCTTCTTCCCCCTCTCTCCCCCATCCACCCCTCCTCTCCCCCTATTACCCCTCATCAACCTTCCCTCTCTCGTCTCTCCCTGTCCCATTTTCAATCCTTAAAACAATGATGACTGTAAAGTCGCCCGGGAGACCATATCCAGTATTGTACAAAAAAAGGAATTATAGAAACAGTTTAGCAAAATTTGTAACATCGTTAAAGTTCATCAACATTTTTATCATAGTCAAAGTTCAACAAAATGAACAACTTGGCTCCTTAAACGCTTGTACACATTTTTTCCTTAACAAGCACAAACTCCCGTCGTCATCACCAAGCAAAAGTTCTCCTGAATTTTATTTTGCATTTCCTCAACACCGACTAAGCCAGGATGGTCATGGAGTAAAGATAACAACACTCACGGGCGAAAACCTGGTCAGTCACCACACCTGACCAACACCAGTCACCACACCTGACCAACACCAGTCACCACACCTGACCAACACCAGTCACCACACCTGACCCACAACAGGACAGTCTACACACCTGACCAACACCAGTCAACACACCTGACCAACACCAGTCACCACACCTGACCCACAACAGGACAGTCTACACACCTGACCAACAACAGGACAGTCAACACACCTGACCAACAACAGTCAACACACCTGACCAACAACAGGAAAGTCAACACACCTGACCAACACCAGGACAGTCAACACACCTGACCAACAACAAGACTGTCAACACACCTGACCAACAACAGTCACCACACCTGACCAACAACAGTCACCACACCTGACCAACAAGTCACCACACCTGACCAACAACAGTCAACACACCTGACCAACAACAGTCAACACACCTGACCAACAACAGTCACCACACCTGACCAACAACAGGACAGTCTACACACCTGACCAACAACAGTCAACACACCTGACCAACAACAGTCACCACACCTGACCAACAACAGGACAGTCAACACACCTGACCAACAACAGGACAGTCAACACACCTGACCAACAACAGGACAGTCAACACACCTGACCAACAACAGGACAGTCAACACACCTGACCAACAACAGGACAGTCAACACACCTGACCAACAACAGGACAGTCAACACACCTGACCAACAACAGGACAGTCACCACACCTGACCAACAACAGTCAACACACCTGACCAACAACCAGTCAACACACCTGACCAACAACAGGACAGTCACCACACCTGACCAACAACAGTCAACACACCTGACCAACAACAGTAACCACACCGGACCAACAACAGGACAGTCAACACACCTGACCAACAACAGGACAGTCAACACACCTGACCAACAACAGGACAGTCAACAACCTGACCAACAACAGGACAGTCAACACACCTGACCAACAACAGTCAACACACCTGACCAACAACAGTCAACACACCTGACCAACAACAGTCAACACACCTGACCAACAACAGTCAACACACCTGACCAACAACAGTCAACACACCTGACCAACAACAGTCAACACACCTGACCAACAACAGGACAGTCAACACACCTGATCAACAACAGGACAGTCAACACACCTGACCAACAACAGGACAGTCAACACACCTGACCAACAACAGGACAGTCACCACACCTGACCAACAACAGGACAGTCAACACACCTGACCAACAACAGTCAACACACCTGACCAACAACAGGACAGTCAACACACCTGACCAACAACAGGACAGTCAACACACCTGACCAACAACAGGACAGTCAACACACCTGACCAACAACAGGACAGTCAACACACCAGACCAACAACAGGACAGTCAACACACCTGACCAACAACAGGACAGTCACCACACCTGACCAACAACAGTCACCATACCTGACCAACAACAGGACAGTCAACACACCTGACCAACAACAGGACAGTCAACACACCTGACCAACAACAGTCAACACACCTGACCAACAACAGGACAGTTAACACACCTGACCAACAACAGGACAGTCAACACACCTGACCAACAACAGTCAACACACCTGACCAACAACAGGACAGTCACCACACCTGACCAACAACAGTCACCATACCTGACCAACAACAGGACAGTCAACACACCTGACCAACAACAGGACAGTCAACACACCTGACCAACAACAGTCACCACACCTGACCAACAACAGGACAGTCAACACACCTGACCAACAACAGGAGAGTCAACACACCTGACCAACAACAGGACAGTCAACACACCTGACCAACAACAGGACAGTCATCACACCTGACCAACAACAGGACAGTCAACACACCTGACCAACAACAGTCAACACACCTGACCAACAACAGGACAGTCAACACACCTGACCAACAACAGTCACCACACCTGACCAACAACAGTCAACACACCTGACCAACAACAGGACAGTCAACACACCTGACCAACAACAGTCAACACACCTGACCAACAACAGGACAGTCAACACACCTGACCAACAACAGGACAGTCATCACACCTGACCAACAACAGGACAGTCAACACACCTGACCAACAACAGTCTACACACCTGACCAACAACAGGACAGTCAACACACCTGACCAACAACAGGACAGTCATCACACCTGACCAACAACAGGGCAGTCAACACACCTGACCAACAACAGGACAGTCAACACACCTGACCAACAACAGGACAGTCAACACACCTGACCAACGACAGTCACCACACCTGACCAACAACAGAACAGTCAACACACCTGACCAACAACAGGACAGTCAACACACCTGACCAACAACAGGACAGTCACCACACCTGACCAACAACAGTCAACACACCTGACCAACAACAGGACAGTCAAGACACCTGACCAACAACAGGACAGTCACCACACCTGACCAACAACAGTCAACACACCTGACCAACAACAGTCACCACACCTGACCAACAACAGTCAACACACCTGACCAACAACAGTCAACACACCTGACCAACAACAGTCAACACACCTGGCCAACAACAGGACAGTCAATACACCTGACCAACAACAGTCACCACACCTGACCAACAACAGTCACCACACCTGACCAACAACAGGACAGTCACCTCACCTGACCAACAACAGGACAGTCAACACACCTGACCAACAACAGGACAGTCATCACACCTGACCAACAACAGGACAGTCAACACACCTGACCAACAACAGGACAGTCAACACACCTGACCAACAACAGGACAGTCATCACACCTGACCAACAACAGGACAGACAACACACCTGACCAACAACAGGACAGTCAACACACCTGACCAACAACAGGACAGTCAACACACCTGACCATCAACAGTCACCACACCTGACCAACAACAGAACAGTCAACACACCTGACCGACAACAGGTCAGTCAACACACCTGACCAACAACAGGACAGTCACCACACCTGACAAACAACCGTCAACACACCTGACCAACAATAGGACAGTCACCACACCTGACCAACAACAGGACAGTCAACACACCTGACCAACAACAGGACAGTCACCACACCTGACCAACAACAGTCAACACACCTGACCAACAACAGGACAGTCAACACACCTGACCAACAACAGGACAGTCACCACACCTGACCAACAACAGTCAACACACCTGACCAACAACAGTCACCACACCTGACCAACAACAGTCAACACACCTGACCAACAACAGTCAACACACCAGACCAACAACAGTCAACACACCTGACCAACAACAGGACAGTCAATACACCTGACCAACAACAGTCACCACACCTGACCAACAACAGTCACCACACCTGACCAACAACAGGACAGTCAACACACCTGACCAACAACAGGACAGTCAAAACACCTGACCAACAAGAGGACAGTCAACACACCTGACCAACAACAGTCAACACACCTGACCAACAACAGTCACCACACCTGACCAACAACAGGACAGTCAACACACCTGACCAACAACAGTCAACACACCTGACCTACAACAGTCACCACACCTAACCAACAACAGGACAGTCAACACACCTGACCAACAACAGTCACCACACCTGACCAAAAACAGGACAGTCACCACACCTGACCAACAACAGTCAACACACCTGACCAACAACAGGACAGTCAACACACCTGAGCCAACAACAGTCACCACACCTGACCAACAACAGGACAGTCACCACACCTGACCAACAACAGTCAACACACCTGACCACCAACAGGACAGTCAACACACCTGACCAACAACAGGACAGTCAACACACCTGACCAACAACAGGACAGTCAACACACCTGACCAACAACAGGACAGTCAACACACCTGACCAACAACAGGACAGTCAACACACCTGACCAACAACAGGACAGTCAACACACCTGACCAACAACAGTCAACACACCTGACCAACAACAGGACAGTCAACACACCTGACCAACAACAGTCAACACACCTGACCAACAACAGGACAGTTAACACACCTGACCAACAACAGGACAGTCAACACACCTGACCAACAACAGTCAACACACCTGACCAACAACAGGACAGTCAACACACCTGAGCAACAACAGTCACCACACCTGACCAACAACAGGACAGTCACCACACCTGACCAACAAGAGTCAACACACCTGACCAACAACAGGACAGTCAACACACCTGACCAACAACAGGACAGTCAACACACCTGACCAACAACAGGACAGTCAACACACCTGACCAACAACAGGACAGTCAACACACCTGACCAACAACAGGACAGTCACCACACCTGACCAACAACAGGACAGTCAACACACCTGACCAACAACAGGACAGTCAACACACCTGACCAACAACAGGACAGTCAACACACTTGACCAACAACAGGACAGTCAACACACCTGACCAACAACAGGACAGTCAACACACTTGACCAACAACAGGACAGTCAACACACCTGACCAACAACAGGACAGTCACCACTCCTGACCAACAACAGGACAGTCAACACACCTGACCAACAACAGGACAGTCAACACACCTGACCAACAACAGGACAGTCACCACACCTGACCAACAACAGGACAGTCAACACACCTGACCAACAACAGGACAGTCACCACACCTGACCAACAACAGGATAGTCAACACACCTGACCAACAACAGGACAGTCACCACACCTGACCAACAACAGGACAGTCTACACACCTGACCAACAACAGGGCAGTCAACACACCTGACCAACAACAGGATAGTCAACACGCCTGACCAACAACAGTCATCACACCTGACCAACAACAGGACAGTCAACACACCTGACCAACAACAGGACAGTCAACACACCTGACCAACAACAGGACAGTCAACACACCTGACCAACAACAGGACAGTGTACACACCTGACCAACAACAGTCAACACACCTGACCAACAACAGGACAGTCTACACACCTGACCAACAACAGTCAACACACCTGACCAACAACAGGACAGTCTACACACCTGACCAACAACAGGACAGTCAACACACCTGACCAACAACAGGACAGTCTACACACCTGACCAACAACAGGACAGTCAACACACCTGACCAACAACAGGAGAGTCAACACACCTGACAAACAACAGGACAGTCAACACACCTGACCAACAACAAGACAGTCACCACACCTGACCAACAACAGGACAGTCAACACACCTGACCAACAACAGGACAGTCTACACACCTGACCAACAACAGTCAACACACCTGACCAACAACAGGACAGTCAACACACCTGACCAACAACAGGGCAGTCAATACACCTGACCAACAACAGTCACCACACCTGACCAACAACAGTCACCACACCTGACCAACAACAGGACAGTCAACACACCTGACCAACAACAGGACAGTCAACACACCTGACCAACAACAGTCAACACACCTGACCAACAAGAGGACAGTCAACACACCTGACCAACAACAGGACAGTCAACACACCTGACCAAAAACAGTCAACACACCTGACCAACAACAGTCACCACACCTGACCAACAACAGGACAGTCAACACACCTGACCAACAACAGTCAACACACCTGACCTACAACAGTCACCACACCTGACCAACAACAGGACAGTCAACACACCTGACCAACAACAGTCACCACACCTGACCAAAAACAGGACAGTCACCACACCTGACCAACAACAGTCAACACACCTGACCAACAACAGGACAGTCAACACACCTGACCAACAACAGTCACCACACCTGACCAACAACAGGACAGTCACCACACCTGACCAAGAACAGTCAACACACCTGACCACCAACAGGACAGTCAACACACCTGACCAACAACAGGACAGTCAACACACCTGATCAACAACAGGACAGTCAACACACCTGACCAACAACAGGACAGTCAACACACCTGACCAACAACAGGACAGTCAACACACCTGACCAACAACAGGACAGTCAACACACCTGACCAACAACAGGACAGTCAACACACCTGACCAACAACAGGACAGTCTACACACCTGACCAACAACAGGACACTCAACACACCTGAACAACAACAGGACAGTCAACACACCTGACCAACAACAGTCAACACACCTGACCAACAACAGGACAGTCAACACACCTGACCAACAACAGTCAACACACCTGACCAACAACAGGACAGTTAACACACCTGACCAACAACAGGACAGTCAACACACCTGACCAACAACAGTCAACACACCTGACCAACAACAGGACAGTCAACACACCTGAGCAACAACAGTCACCACACCTGACCAACAACAGGACAGTCACCACACCTGACCAACAACCAGTCAACACACCTGACCAACAACAGGACAGTCACCACACCTGACCAACAACAGTCAACACACCTGACCAACAACAGTAACCACACCTGACCAACAACAGGACAGTCAACACACCTGACCAACAACAGGACAGTCAACACACCTGACCAACAACAGGACAGTCAACAACCTGACCAACAACAGGACAGTCAACACACCTGACCAACAACAGGACAGTCTACACACCTGACCAACAACAGTCAACACACCTGACCAACAACAGGACAGTCTACACACCTGACCAACAACAGGACAGTCAACACACCTGACCAACAACAGGACAGTCTACACACCTGACCAACAACAGGACAGTCAACACACCTGACCAACAACAGGAGAGTCAACACACCTGACAAACAACAGGACAGTCAACACACCTGACCAACAACAAGACAGTCACCACACCTGACCAACAACAGGACAGTCAACACACCTGACCAACAACAGGACAGTCTACACACCTGACCAACAACAGTCAACACACCTGACCAACAACAGGACAGTCAACACACCTGACCAACAACAGGGCAGTCAATACACCTGACCAACAACAGTCACCACACCTGACCAACAACAGTCACCACACCTGACCAACAACAGGACAGTCAACACACCTGACCAACAACAGGACAGTCAACACACCTGACCAACAACAGTCAACACACCTGACCAACAAGAGGACAGTCAACACACCTGACCAACAACAGGACAGTCAACACACCTGACCAAAAACAGTCAACACACCTGACCAACAACAGTCACCACACCTGACCAACAACAGGACAGTCAACACACCTGACCAACAACAGTCAACACACCTGACCTACAACAGTCACCACACCTGACCAACAACAGGACAGTCAACACACCTGACCAACAACAGTCACCACACCTGACCAAAAACAGGACAGTCACCACACCTGACCAACAACAGTCAACACACCTGACCAACAACAGGACAGTCAACACACCTGACCAACAACAGTCACCACACCTGACCAACAACAGGACAGTCACCACACCTGACCAAGAACAGTCAACACACCTGACCACCAACAGGACAGTCAACACACCTGACCAACAACAGGACAGTCAACACACCTGATCAACAACAGGACAGTCAACACACCTGACCAACAACAGGACAGTCAACACACCTGACCAACAACAGGACAGTCAACACACCTGACCAACAACAGGACAGTCAACACACCTGACCAACAACAGGACAGTCAACACACCTGACCAACAACAGGACAGTCTACACACCTGACCAACAACAGGACACTCAACACACCTGAACAACAACAGGACAGTCAACACACCTGACCAACAACAGTCAACACACCTGACCAACAACAGGACAGTCAACACACCTGACCAACAACAGTCAACACACCTGACCAACAACAGGACAGTTAACACACCTGACCAACAACAGGACAGTCAACACACCTGACCAACAACAGTCAACACACCTGACCAACAACAGGACAGTCAACACACCTGAGCAACAACAGTCACCACACCTGACCAACAACAGGACAGTCACCACACCTGACCAACAACCAGTCAACACACCTGACCAACAACAGGACAGTCACCACACCTGACCAACAACAGTCAACACACCTGACCAACAACAGTAACCACACCTGACCAACAACAGGACAGTCAACACACCTGACCAACAACAGGACAGTCAACACACCTGACCAACAACAGGACAGTCAACAACCTGACCAACAACAGGACAGTCAACACACCTGACCAACAACAGTCAACACACCTGACCAACAACAGTCAACACACCTGACCAACAACAGTCAAAACACCTGACCAACAACAGTCAACACACCTGACCAACAACAGGACAGTCAACACACCTGACCAACAACAGGACAGTCTACACACCTGACCAACAACAGGACACTCAACACACCTGACCAACAACAGGACAGTCAACACACCTGACCAACAACAGTCAACACACCTGACCAACAACAGGACAGTCAACACACCTGACCAACAACAGTCAACACACGGGACCAACAACAGGACAGTTAACACACCTGACCAACAACAGGACAGTCAACACACCTGACCAACAACAGTCAACACACCTGACCAACAACAGGACAGTCAACACACCTGAGCAACAACAGTCACCACACCTGACCAACAACAGGACAGTCACCACACCTGACCAACAACCAGTCAACACACCTGACCAACAACAGGACAGTCACCACACCTGACCAACAACAGTCAACACACCTGACCAACAACAGTAACCACACCTGACCAACAACAGGACAGTCAACACACCTGACCAACAACAGGACAGTCAACACACCTGACCAACAACAGGACAGTCAACAACCTGACCAACAACAGGACAGTCAACACACCTGACCAACAACAGTCAACACACCTGACCAACAACAGTCAACACACCTGACCAACAACAGTCAACACACCTGACCAACAATAGTCAACACACCTGACCAACAACAGTCAACACACCTGACCAAAAACAGGACAGTCAACACACCTGACCAACAACAGGACAGTCAACACACCTGATCAACAACAGGACAGTCAACACACCTGACCAACAACAGGACAGTCAACACACCTGACCAACAACAGGACAGTCACCACACCTGACCAACAACAGGACAGTCAACACACCTGACCAACAACAGTCAACACACCTGACCAACAACAGGACAGTCAACACACCTGACCAACAACAGGACAGTCAATACTCCTGACCAACAACAGGACAGTCAACACACCTGACCAACAACAGGACAGTCAACACACCAGACCAACAACAGGACAGTCAACACACCTGACCAACAACAGGACAGTCACCACACCTGACCAACAACATTCACCATACCTGACCAACAACAGGACAGTCAACACACCTGACCAACAACAGGACAGTCAACACACCTGACCAACAACAGTCACCACACCTGACCAACAACAGGACAGTCAACACACCTGACCAACAACAGGAGAGTCAACACACCTGACCAACAACAGGACAGTCAACACACCTGACCAACAACAGGACAGTCATCACACCTGACCAACAACAGGACAGTCAACACACCTGACCAACAACAGTCAACACACCTGACCAACAACAGGACAGTCAACACACCTGACCAACAACAGTCAACACACCTGACCAACAACAGGACAGTCAACACACCTGACCAACAACAGGACAGTCAACACACCTGACCAACAACAGGACAGTCATCACACCTGACCAACAACAGGACAGTCAACACACCTGACCAACAACAGTCTACACACCTGACCAACAACAGGACAGTCAACACACCTGACCAACAACAGGACAGTCATCACACCTGACCAACAACAGGGCAGTCAACACACCTGACCAACAACAGGACAGTCAACACACCTGACCAACAACAGGACAGTCAACACACCTGACCAACGACAGTCACCACACCTGACCAACAACAGAACAGTCAACACACCTGACCAACAACAGGACAGTCAACACACCTGACCAACAACAGGACAGTCACCACACCTGACCAACAACAGTCAACACACCTGACCAACAACAGGACAGTCAACACACCTGACCAACAACAGGACAGTCACCACACCTGACCAACAACAGTCAACACACCTGACCAACAACAGTCACCACACCTGACCAACAACAGTCAACACACCTGACCAACAACAGTCAACACACCTGACCAACAACAGTCAACACACCTGGCCAACAACAGGACAGTCAATACACCTGACCAACAACAGTCACCACACCTGACCAACAACAGTCACCACACCTGACCAACAACAGGACAGTCATCACACCTGACCAACAACAGGACAGTCAACACACCTGACCAAGAACAGGACAGTCAACACACCTAACCAACAACAGGACAGTCAACACACCTGACCAACAACAGTCAACACACCTGACCAACAACAGGACAGTCAACACACCTGACCAACAACAGTCAACACACCTGACCAACAACAGGACAGTTAACACACCTGACCAACAACAGGACAGTCAACACACCTGACCAACAACAGTCAACACACCTGACCAACAACAGGACAGTCAACACACCTGAGCAACAACAGTCACCACACCTGACCAACAACAGGACACTCACCACACCTGACCAACAACAGTCAACACACCTGACCAACAACAGGACAGTCAACACACCTGACCAACAACAGGACAGTCAACACACCTGACCAACAACAGGACAGTCAACACACCTGACCAACAACAGGACAGTCAACACACCTGACCAACAACAGGACAGTCAACACACCTGACCAACAACAGGACAGTCACCACACCTGACCAACAACAGGACAGTCAACACACCTGACCAACAACAGGACAGTCAACACACCTGACCAACAACAGGACAGTCAACACACTTGACCAACAACAGGACAGTCAACACACCTGACCAACAACAGGACAGTCAACACACTTGACCAACAACAGGACAATCAACACACCTGACCAACAACAGGACAGTCACCACTCCTGACCAACAACAGGACAGTCAACACACCTGACCAACAACAGGACAGTCAACACACCTGACCAACAACTGGACAGTCACCACACCTGACCAACAACAGGACAGTCAACACACCTGACCAACAACAGGACAGTCACCACACCTGACCAACAACAGGATAGTCAACACACCTGACCAACAACAGGACAGTCACCACACCTGACCAACAACAGGACAGTCTACACACCTGACCAACAACAGGGCAGTCAACACACCTGACCAACAACAGGATAGTCAACACGCCTGACCAACAACAGTCATCACACCTGACCAACAACAGGACAGTCAACACACCTGACCAACAACAGGACAGTCAACACACCTGACCAACAACAGGACAGTCAACACACCTGACCAACAACAGGGCAGTGTACACACCTGACCAACAACAGTCAACACACCTGACCAACAACAGGACAGTCTACACACCTGACCAACAACAGTCAACACACCTGACCAACAACAGGACAGTCTACACACCTGACCAACAACAGGACAGTCAACACACCTGACCAACAACAGGACAGTCTACACACCTGACCAACAACAGGACAGTCAACACACCTGACCAACAACAGGAGAGTCAACACACCTGACAAACAACAGGACAGTCAACACACCTGACCAACAACAAGACAGTCACAACACCTGACCAACAACAGGACAGTCAACACACCTGACCAACAACAGGATAGTCAACACGCCTGACCAACAACAGTCATCACACCTGACCAACAACAGGACAGTCAACACACCTGACCAACAACAGGACAGTCAACACACCTGACCAACAACAGGACAGTCAACACACCTGACCAACAACAGGACAGTCAACACACCTGACCAACAACAGGACAGTGTACACACCTGACCAACAACAGTCAACACACCTGACCAACAACAGGACAGTCTACACACCTGACCAACAACAGTCAACACACCTGACCAACAACAGGACAGTCTACACACCTGACCAACAACAGGACAGTCAACACACCTGACCAACAACAGGACAGTCTACACACCTGACCAACAACAGGACAGTCAACACACCTGACCAACAACAGGAGAGTCAACACACCTGACAAACAACAGGACAGTCAACACACCTGACCAACAACAAGACAGTCACAACACCTGACCAACAACAGGACAGTCAACACACCTGACCAACAACAGGACAGTCTACACACCTGACCAACAACAGTCAACACACCTGACCAACAACAGGACAGTCAACACACCTGACCGACAACAGGGCAGTCAATACACCTGACCAACAGGACAGTCAACACACCTGACCAACAACAGGACAGTCAACACACCTGACCAACAACAGGACAGTCAACACACCTGACCAACAACAGGACAGTCAACACACCTGACCAACAAGGACAGTCAACACACCTGACCAACAAGAGGACAGTCAACACACCTGACCAACAAGGACAGTCAACACACCTGACCAACAACAGTCAACACACCTGACCTAACAACAGTCACCACACCTGACCAACAACAGGACAGTCAACACACCTGACCAACAACAGTCAACACACCTGACCAAAACAGGACAGTCACCACACCTGACCAACAACAGGACAGTCAACACACCTGACCAACAACAGTCAACACACCTGACCAACAACAGGACAGTCACCACACCTGACCAAGAACAGTCAACACACCTGACCACCAACAGGACAGTCAACACACCTGACCAACAACAGACAGTCAACACACCTGACCAACAACAGGACAGTCAACACACCTGACCAACAACAGTCAACACACCTGACCAACAACAGTCAACACACCTGACCAACAACAGTCAACACACCTGACCAACAACAGTCAACACACCTGACCAACAACAGTCAACACACCTGACCAACAACAGTCAACACACCTGACCAACAACAGTCAACACACCTGACCAACAACAGTCAACACACCTGACCACCAACAGTCAACACACCTGACCAACAACAGTCAACACACCTGACCAACAACAGTCAACACACCTGACCAACAACAGTCAACACACCTGACCAAAAACAGGACAGTCAACACACCTGACCAACAACAGGACAGTCAACACACCTGATCAACAACAGGACAGTCAACACACCTGACCAACAACAGGACAGTCACCACACCTGACCAACAACAGGACAGTCAACACACCTGACCAACAACAGTCAACACACCTGACCAACAACAGGACAGTCAACACACCTGACCAACAACAGGACAGTCAACACACCTGACCAACAACAGGACAGTCAACACACCTGACCAACAACAGGACAGTCAACACACCTGACCAACAACAGGACAGTCAACACACCTGACCAACAACAGGACAGTCACCACACCTGACCAACAACAGTCACCATACCTGACCAACAACAGGACAGTCAACACACCTGACCAACAACAGGACAGTCAACACACCTGACCAACAACAGTCACCACACCTGACCAACAACAGGACAGTCAACACACCTGACCAACAACAGGACAGTCAACACACCTGACCAACAACAGGACAGTCAACACACCTGACCAACAACAGGACAGTCAACACACCTGACCAACAACAGGACAGTCAACACACCTGACCAACAACAGGACAGTCACCACACCTGACCAACAACAGGACAGTCAACACACCTGACCAACAACAGGACAGTCAACACACCTGACCAACAACAGGACAGTCACCACACCTGACCAACAACAGGACAGTCAACACACCTGACCAACAACAGGACAGTCACCACACCTGACCAACAACAGGACAGTCAACACACCTGACCAACAACAGGACAGTCAACACACCTGACCAACAACAGGACAGTCTACACACCTGACCAACAACAGTCAACACACCTGACCAACAACAGGACAGTCAACACACCTGACCAACAACAGGACAGTCAACACACCTGACCAACAACAGGACAGTCAACACACCTGACCAACAACAGGACAGTCAACACACCTGACCAACAACAGGACAGTCAACACACCTGACCAACAACAGGACAGTCACACACCTGACCAACAACAGACAGTCAACACACCTGACCAACAACAGGACAGTCAACACACCTGACCAACAACAGGACAGTCAACACACCTGACCAACAACAGGACAGTCACCACACCTGACCAACAACAGGACAGTCAACACACCTGACCAACAACAGGACAGTCAACACACCTGACCAACAACAGGACAGTCAACACACCTGACCAACAGGACAGTCAACACACCTGACCAACAACAGGACAGTCAACACACCTGACCAACAACAGGACAGTCAACACACCTGACCAACAACAGACAGTCAACACACCTGACCAACAAGACAGTCAACACACCTGACCAACAACAGGACAGTCAACACACCTGACCAACAACAGACAGTCAACACACCTGACCAAACAGGACAGTCACCACACCTGACCAACAACAGGACAGTCAACACACCTGACCACAACAGGACAGTCAACACACCTGACCAACAACAGGACAGTCACCACACCTGACCAACAACAGTCAACACACCTGACCAACAACAGGACAGTCAACACACCTGACCAACAACAGGACAGTCACACACCTGACCAACAGACAGTCAACACACCTGACCAACAACAGGACAGTCAACACACCTGACCAACAACAGGACAGTCAACACACCTGACCAACAACAGGACAGTCAACACACCTGACCTACAACAGTCACCACACCTGACCAACAACAGGACAGTCAACACACCTGACCAACAACAGGACAGTCAACACACCTGACCAACAGACAGTCAACACACCTGACCAACAACAGGACAGTCAACACACCTGACCAACACAGGACAGTCAACACACCTGACCAACAACAGGACAGTCAACACACCTGACCAACAACAGGACAGTCAACACACCTGACCAACAACAGGACAGTCAACACACCTGACCAACAACAGACAGTCAACACACCTGACCAACAACAGTCAACACACCTGACCAACAACAGACAGTCAACACACCTGACCAACAACAGTCAACACACCTGACCAACAACAGTCAACACACCTGACCAACAACAGTCAACACACCTGACCAACAGGACAGTCAACACACCTGACCAACAACAGTCAACACACCTGACCACAACAGACAGTCAACACACCTGACCACAACAGACAGTCAACACACCTGACCAACAACAGGACAGTCAACACACCTGACCAACAACAGGACAGTCAACACACCTGACCAACAACAGTCAACACACCTGACCAACAACAGTCAACACACCTGACCAACAACAGGACAGTCAACACACCTGACCAACAACAGGACAGTCAACACACCTGACACAACAGACAGTCAACACACCTGACCAACAACAGGACAGTCAACACACCTGACCAACAGACAGTCAACACACCTGACCAACAACAGTCACACACCTGACCAACAACAGGACAGTCAACACACCTGACCAACACAGGACAGTCAACACACCTGACCAACAACAGGACAGTCAACACACCTGACCAACAACAGGACAGTCAACACACCTGACCAACAACAGGACAGTCAACACACCTGACCAACAACAGGACAGTCAACACACCTGACCAACAAACAGTCACCACACCTGACCAACAACAGGACAGTCAACACACCTGACCAACAACAGGACAGTCAACACACCTGACCAACAACAGGACAGTCAACACACCTGACCAACAACAGGACAGTCAACACACCTGACCAACAACAGGACAGTCAACACACCTGACCAACAACAGGACAGTCACACACCTGACCAACAACAGGACAGTCAACACACCTGACCAACAACAGGACAGTCAACACACCTGACCAACAACAGGACAGTCAACACACCTGACCAACAACAGGACAGTCAACACACCTGACCAACAACAGGACAGTCAACACACCTGACCAACAACAGGACAGTCAACACACCTGACCAACAACAGGACAGTCAACACACCTGACCAACAACAGGACAGTCAACACACCTGACCAACAACAGGACAGTCAACACACCTGACCAACAACAGGACAGTCAACACACCTGACCAACAACAGGACAGTCAACACACCTGACCAACAACAGGACAGTCAACACACCTGACCAACAACAGGACAGTCAACACACCTGACCAACAACAGTCAACACACCTGACCAACAACAGGACAGTCACACACCTGACCAACAACAGTCAACACACCTGACCAACAACAGGACAGTCTACACACCTGACCAACAGACAGTCAACACACCTGACCAACAACAGGACAGTCTAACACACCTGACCAACAACAGGACAGTCAACACACCTGACCAACAACAGGACAGTCTACACACCTGACCAACAACAGGACAGTCAACACACCTGACCAACAACAGGACAGTCTAACACACCTGACCAACAACAGGACAGTCAACACACCTGACCAACAACAGGACAGTCAACACACCTGACCAACAACAGGACAGTCAACACACCTGACCAACAACAGGACAGTCACCACACCTGACCAACAACAGGACAGTCAACACACCTGACCAACAACAGGACAGTCAACACACCTGACCAACAACAGTCAACACACCTGACCAACAACAGGACAGTCAACACACCTGACCAACAACAGGACAGTCAACACACCTGACCAACAACAGTCAACACACCTGACCAACAACAGTCAACACACCTGACCAACAACAGGACAGTCAACACACCTGACCAACAACAGACAGTCACACACCTGACCAACAACAGTCAACACACCTGACCAACAACAGGACAGTCTACACACCTGACCAACAGGACAGTCAACACACCTGACCAACACAGGACAGTCTACACACCTGACCAACAACAGGACAGTCAACACACCTGACCAACAACAGGACAGTCAACACACCTGACACAACAGGACAGTCAACACACCTGACCAACAACAGACAGTCACACACCTGACCAACAACAGGACAGTCAACACACCTGACCAACAACAGTCACCACACCTGACCAACAGGACAGTCAACACACCTGACCAACAACAGGACAGTCAACACACCTGACCAACAACAGGACAGTCAACACACCTGACCAACAACAGTCACCACACCTGACCACAACAGGACAGTTCACACACCTGACCAACAACAGTCAACACACCTGACCAACAACAGGACAGTCACACACCTGACCAACAACAGTCAACACACCTGACCAACAACAGGACAGTCAACACACCTGACCAACAACAGGACAGTCAACACACCTGACCAACAACAGGACAGTCAACACACCTGACAACAACAGGACAGTCAACACACCTGACCAACAACAGGACAGTCAACACACCTGACCAACAACAGGACAGTCAACACACCTGACCAACAACAGTCAACACACCTGACCAACAACAGTCAACACACCTGACCAACAACAGTCAACACACCTGACCAACAACAGTCAACACACCTGACCAACAACAGTCAACACACCTGACCAACAACAGTCAACACACCTGACACAACAGACAGTCAACACACCTGACCAAAACAGGACAGTCAACACACCTGACCAACAACAGGACAGTCAACACACCTGACCAACAACAGGACAGTCAACACACCTGACCAACAACAGGACAGTCAACACACCTGACCAACAACAGGACAGTCACCACACCTGACCAACAACAGGACAGTCAACACACCTGACCAACAACAGGACAGTCAACACACCTGACCAACAACAGGACAGTCAACACACCTGACCAACAACAGGACAGTCAACACACCTGACCAACAACAGACAGTCAACACACCTGACCAACAACAGGACAGTCAACACACCTGACCAACAACAGGACAGTCAACACACCTGACCAACAACAGGACAGTCAACACACCTGACCAACAACAGGACAGTCAACACACCTGACCAACAACAGGACAGTCAACACACCTGACCAACAACAGGACAGTCACCACACCTGACCAACACAGGACAGTCAACACACCTGACCAACAACAGGACAGTCAACACACCTGACCAACAACAGGACAGTCAACACACCTGACCAACAACAGTCAACACACCTGACCAACAACAGGACAGTCAACACACCTGACCACAACAGTCAACACACCTGACCAACAGACAGTCAACACACCTGACCAACAACAGTCAACACACCTGACCAACAACAGGACAGTCAACACACCTGACCAACAACAGGACAGTCAACACACCTGACCAACAACAGGACAGTCACACACCTGACCAACAACAGGACAGTCAACACACCTGACCAACAACAGGAAGTCAACACACCTGACAACAACAGGACAGTCAACACACCTGACCAACAACAGGACAGTCACACACCTGACCAACAACAGGACAGTCAACACACCTGACCAACAACAGGACAGTCAACACACCTGACCAACAACAGTCATCACACCTGACCAACAACAGGACAGTCAACACACCTGACCAACAACAGGACAGTCAACACACCTGACCAACAACAGGACAGTCAACACACCTGACCAACAACAGGACAGGTCACACACCTGACCAACAACAGTCAACACACCTGACCAACAACAGGACAGTCACACACCTGACCAACAACAGTCAACACACCTGACCAACAACAGGACAGTCAACACACCTGACCAACAACAGGACAGTCAACACACCTGACCAACAACAGGACAGTCTACACACCTGACCAACAACAGGACAGTCAACACACCTGACCAACAACAGGACAGTCAACACACCTGACCAACAACAGGACAGTCAACACACCTGACCACAACAGACAGTCACCACACCTGACCAACAACAGGACAGTCAACACACCTGACCAACAACAGGACAGTCAACACACCTGACCAACAACAGTCAACACACCTGACCAACAACAGGACAGTCAACACACCTGACCAACAACAGGACAGTCAACACACCTGACCAACAACAGTCACACACCTGACCAACAACAGGACAGTCAACACACCTGACCAACAACAGGACAGTCAACACACCTGACCAACAACAGACAGTCAACACACCTGACCAACACAGGACAGTCAACACACCTGACCAACAAGGACAGTCAACACACCTGACCAACAGACAGTCAACACACCTGACCAACAGACAGTCAACACACCTGACCAACAACAGGACAGTCAACACACCTGACCAACAACAGGACAGTCAACACACCTGACCAAACAGGACAGTCAACACACCTGACCAACAACAGGACAGTCAACACACCTGACCAACAACAGTCACCACACCTGACCAACAACAGGACAGTCAACACACCTGACCAACAACAGGACAGTCAACACACCTGACCAACAACAGGACAGTCAACACACCTGACCAACAACAGGACAGTCAACACACCTGACCAACAACAGGACAGTCAACACACCTGACCAACAACAGGACAGTCAACACACCTGACCAACAACAGGACAGTCAACACACCTGACCAACAACAGGACAGTCAACACACCTGACCAACAACAGGACAGTCAACACACCTGACCAACAACAGGACAGTCAACACACCTGACCAACAACAGGACAGTCAACACACCTGACCAACAACAGGACAGTCAACACACCTGACCAACAACAGGACAGTCACCACACCTGACCAACAACAGGACAGTCAACACACCTGACCAACAACAGGACAGTCAACACACCTGACCAACAACAGGACAGTCAACACACCTGACCAACAGGACAGTCAACACACCTGACCAACAACAGGACAGTCAACACACCTGACCAACAACAGGACAGTCAACACACCTGACCAACAACAGGACAGTCAACACACCTGACCAACAACAGGACAGTCTACACACCTGACCAACAACAGTCAACACACCTGACCAACAACAGGACAGTCAACACACCTGACCAACAACAGACAGTCAACACACCTGACCAACAACAGGACAGTCAACACACCTGACCAACAACAGGACAGTCAACACACCTGACCAACAACAGGACAGTCAACACACCTGACCAACAACAGGACAGTCAACACACCTGACCAACAACAGGAGTCAACACACCTGACCAACAACAGGACAGTCAACACACCTGACCAACAACAGGACAGTCAACACACCTGACCAACAACAGGACAGTCAACACACCTGACCAACAACAGGACAGTCAACACACCTGACCAACAACAGGACAGTCACACACCTGACCAACAACAGGACAGTCAACACACCTGACCAACAACAGGACAGTCAACACACCTGACCAACAACAGGACAGTCAACACACCTGACCAACAACAGGACAGTCACACACCTGACCAACAACAGTCACACACCTGACCAACAACAGGACAGTCAACACACCTGACCAACAACAGGATAGTCAACACACCTGACCAACAACAGTCATCACACCTGACCAACAACAGGACAGTCAACACACCTGACCAACAACAGGACAGTCAACACACCTGACCAACAACAGGACAGTCAACACACCTGACCAACAACAGGACAGTGTACACACCTGACCAACAACAGTCAACACACCTGACCAACAACAGGACAGTCTACACACCTGACCAACAACAGTCAACACACCTGACCAACAACAGGACAGTCTACACACCTGACCAACAACAGGACAGTCAACACACCTGACCAACAACAGGACAGTCTACACACCTGACCAACAACAGGACAGTCAACACACCTGACCAACAACAGGACAGTCAACACACCTGACCAACAACAGGACAGTCAACACACCTGACCAACAACAGGACAGTCAACACACCTGACCAACAACAGGACAGTCAACACACCTGACCAACAACAGGACAGTCAACACACCTGACCAACAACAGTCAACACACCTGACCAACAACAGGACAGTCAACACACCTGACCAACAACAGGACAGTCAACACACCTGACCAAACAGGACAGTCACCACACCTGACCAACAACAGTCACCACACCTGACCAACAACAGGACAGTCAACACACCTGACCAACAACAGGACAGTCAACACACCTGACCAACAACAGACAGTCAACACACCTGACCAACAACAGGACAGTCAACACACCTGACCAACAACAGGACAGTCAACACACCTGACCAACAACAGTCAACACACCTGACCAACAACAGGACAGTCACACACCTGACCAACAACAGGACAGTCAACACACCTGACCAACAACAGGACAGTCACCACACCTGACCAACAACAGGACAGTCAACACACCTGACCAACAACAGTCAACACACCTGACCTACAACAGTCACCACACCTGACCAACAACAGGACAGTCAACACACCTGACCAACAACAGTCAACACACCTGACCAAACAGGACAGTCAACCACACCTGACCAACAACAGTCAACACACCTGACCAACAACAGTCAACACACCTGACCAACAACAGTCAACACACCTGACCAACAGGACAGTCACCACACCTGACCAACAGACAGTCAACACACCTGACCACCAACAGGACAGTCAACACACCTGACCAACAACAGGACAGTCAACACACCTGACCAACAACAGGACAGTCAACACACCTGACCAACAACAGGACAGTCAACACACCTGACCAACAACAGGACAGTCAACACACCTGACCAACAACAGGACAGTCAACACACCTGACCAACAACAGGACAGTCAACACACCTGACCAACAACAGGACAGTCAACACACCTGACCAACAACAGGACAGTCAACACACCTGACCAACAACAGGACAGTCAACACACCTGACCAACAACAGTCAACACACCTGACCAACAACAGACAGTCAACACACCTGACCAACAACAGGACAGTCAACACACCTGACCAACAACAGTCAACACACCTGACCAACAACAGGACAGTCAACACACCTGACCAACAGACAGTCAACACACCTGACCAACAACAGGACAGTCACCACACCTGACCAACAACAGGACAGTCAACACACCTGACCAACAACAGGACAGTCAACACACCTGACCAACAACAGGACAGTCAACACACCTGACCAACAACAGGACAGTCAACACACCTGACCAACAACAGGACAGTCAACACACCTGACCAACAACAGGACAGTCACCACACCTGACCAACAACAGGACAGTCAACACACCTGACCAACAACAGGACAGTCAACACACCTGACCAACAACAGGACAGTCACCACACCTGACCAACAACAGGACAGTCAACACACCTGACCAACAACAGGACAGTCACCACACCTGACCAACAACAGGATAGTCAACACACCTGACCAACAACAGGACAGTCACCACACCTGACCAACAACAGGACAGTCTACACACCTGACCAACAACAGGACAGTCAACACACCTGACCAACAACAGGACAGTCAACACACCTGACCAACAACAGGATCAGTCAACACCCTGACCAACAACAGGACAGTCACACACCTGACCAACAACAGGACAGTCAACACACCTGACCAACAACAGGACAGTCAACACACCTGACCAACAACAGGACAGTCAACACACCTGACCAACAACAGGACAGTCAACACACCTGACCAACAACAGGACAGTCTACACACCTGACCAACAACAGTCAACACACCTGACCAACAACAGGACAGTCTACACACCTGACCAACAACAGTCAACACACCTGACCAACAACAGGACAGTCTACAC
The DNA here is from genome assembly GCF_040958095.1 of Procambarus clarkii. Lineage (NCBI taxonomy): Eukaryota > Metazoa > Arthropoda > Malacostraca > Decapoda > Cambaridae > Procambarus > Procambarus clarkii. The sequence goes on along the minus strand of NC_091152.1, from coordinate 29,041,215 downwards.
ACCTGACCAACAACAGGACAGTCAACACACCTGACCAACAACAGGACAGTCTACACACCTGACCAACAACAGGACAGTCACACACCTGACCAACAACAGGAGAGTCAACACACCTGACAAACAACAGGACAGTCAACACACCTGACCAACAACAGGACAGTCACACACCTGACCAACAACAGGACAGTCAACACACCTGACCAACAACAGGACAGTCTACACACCTGACCAACAACAGTCAACACACCTGACCAACAACAGGACAGTCTACACACCTGACCAACAACAGTCAACACACCTGACCAACAACAGGACAGTCCTACACACCTGACCAACAACAGGACAGTCAACACACCTGACCAACAACAGGACAGTCTACACACCTGACCAACAACAGGACAGTCAACACACCTGACCAACAACAGGAGAGTCAACACACCTGACCAACAACAGGACAGTCAACACACCTGACAACAACAGGACAGTCAACACACCTGACCAACAACAGGACAGTCACCACACCTGACCAACAAGACAGTCAACACACCTAACCAACAACAGGACAGTCTACACACCTGACCAACAACAGTCAACACACCTGACCAACAACAGGACAGTCTACACACTGACCAACAACAGGACAGTCTACACACCTGACCAACAACAGGACAGTCAACACACCGGACCAACAACAGGACAGTCTACACACTGTGGTGTTTGTGTGTTACTGAGGAAGTCTTGGTTGTAGGTTGATGTAAAGTCATGATTTGATTACTGACTTTAATACTTTATATGATTACATGACTAGTAGCTACCAAGCTCTGGCGGGCGTCCTGTACGCTCTCTTGTTTTACCTTCTCTCTCTCTCTGGCGTCCCAGCCGCCGCACATAGAAAACGGATGGTACAATTTTCTTGTGAACATGACATCCCTCCTTTTCTTTAAAAAGAATGAATACAGGATGTCTACCATGCTTGTAGCACAAAGCAAAGTTATTGACACAAAGTAAAGTTATTACCATATCAAGAGATACTGCATACATTTAACATTAATTAAGCACACAAAGAATTTAAACAACTTAATCTTTTCCACAAAGGATTTCAATGTTAAAAATACATATGCAATGTTAAACAAACATGAAAGAAACTGTACTACAAAGTTACAAAATATTGAATGAGAGATCTGCATTATTCAAACAATAAATATTTTGCATTACATAGGAACACAATTAATCATCAAATCGTGTAGGGCGTTTAACATGACGTTTAGGACGAGAGTCCTTAAATGCAATAACATCCCTTGATGAATTGTTTGTCGGGTTATAACTATTTTTTTCTTTTTCTTTTGCACGACTTTGCACTTCATCATTTTCTACACTAGTTGGAATCACTTTGAAATAAGCCATATTACGTGTTATACTATGATCTCTATTACTAGCTGTTACCATAGTTTCCTTTTACACTAATCACTTTATATGGTTTTGTATCATACGGCATATCTAACCTTTCCCTCTTTTTTCTTTTTAACGAGAACAGTGTCTCCAACCTTTATGAACTGTTCCTTTGCACGTTGATCATGAGCAATTTTCATTTTGCCCTTGGCTAGTGCATCCTTCTGAGCGAGACGTTTATCCGTTACCTGGCTGGCATGACGGGTAGTGCGATTCTCATAGGACGTCCAAATAAAAGTTCGCCAGGCGACTTGCCCAGTGTTCCATGTGGTGTTGCACGGTAGTTCCTGAGAAAAGCATACATAGCTTGTTCCAGGATCGTCCTTCGGCATGAGCACAGCGTACCGCTTTCATGAGAGGTTGCATGAATCTCTCAACTTCTCCATTTGCTTGAGGATGTAGTGGCATCACACGGCGGTGTTTGAATCCAATATGCTCAGCAAAGTTGACAAAGTCTTGTCCATTGAATGGCGGTCCATTGTCCGTCCTTGACAACTTCAGGAATGCCAAAGTTGAAAAGATCTTGTCGAGTTTCGGGATGACGGCCTTTGCAGATGTGGAATTGATGATTTCTACTTCTGGATAACGTGAGTGATCATCAATGACTACCATCAAGTACTCTCCAGTTGGTAGTGGTCCGCAGAAGTCCATCGATACTTCCGTCCATGGTGCAGCAGGTAGTGGTGAAGGTTGTAGAGTGTTGGTCTTGAAGTATCCACTGCAGCTTGGCAAGGGACACAGGCATCATGCATATCCTTTGCTTGACGATCAATGCCAGGAAACCACACCCTTTTCTCGTTAGCAGCTGTTTCGTCTAACAAGACCTTGGTGTCCTTGATGTGCAAGCTTCAGAGCACGTTGCTGGAGAACAGCTGGAAATAACGATACGAGTACCTCGCAGCACAGTGTCGCGTTGTTGCGTAACACTTAATTCTGTCCTGGATGCGTTCAAGTGCTTTGAATGCATCTTGGTCAACTCCTGAGGGTGGGATGCGTGGAAACTTTTTTCTTAGTCAATGCATCCACTGTTGCTTGCAGAGTTGGGTCCCTCTAGAGTTGCAGTACGGATTTCATCAAGAGTAAGAGCCTTAGGGACTGCATCACAGGTTACAGAGTGTACATATTCCTCGGCAACTTGCTGATGCTTGGTGATGGTTGAAACTGTTGGCAGGATGTCGACTGATGTAATCAGCGGGATTGCCTGCACCCGGCTTGTATTTCACCGTAAAGTTGTATGGTTGCAGACGAAGAGCCCATCTCTCAATGCGAGCTGGTGGTTTGGACTTTGGATTATTGAAGATGGTCTCCAACGGTTTGTGTGTCAGTGACCATCGTGGTGAAGGGCGCACCAAGCAGATACACATTGAAGTGTTCACAGCCCCATACAAGAGCAAGAGCTTCCTTCTCTGTCTGACTGTATCGTTGCTCAACATCTGTGAGAGAACGGCTGGGTAGGCAATTACTACTCTGGAATCTGGTTGACCAGGTTTGTGTTGGGCTAAAACAGCACCTAAACCAACAGGACTAGCATCCACCGTTTTAACTCAGTGTCCATTGATGGATCAAAGTATGCAGCAGTCGCATTCTCTACTAGTGCATCTTTCACAGCATCCAAATGCAATTTTGCTCGATATCGCTCCAGTACCCATGATGCATTTTTCTTTCAGGAGCTCACGTAGAGGCTTTGTAATGGTAGCAAAATCTGGAATGAAGCGAGAACAGTAGTTTGCCATTCCCAGAAAACTATGTACTTCAGTGGACGTTGAAGGAGGTGCAGCATTCTTGATATCTGCAACTTTCTTAGGATCTGGAGACAGACCTTTGTCACTAAGTACATGTCCAAAGAATTCAATTTTATGTTGATTTGAACTCACACTTTGCTCGGCTTAACGTCAGATTCTTTTCTCGTAAGCGTTGCAATGTTGCACGGAAGAGCTTTGTCGTGTTCAGCTTGGGTACGGCCATAAACAATGATGTCATCAGACATGTTGTCAGCATTAGGTTATGTCTTGCAATACCTGGCTGATGATGTGCTGGAATACCTCGGCAGCACTGTTAATACCAAAACTCAGGCGCTTGTACCTATACAGACCTCGATTGTGTCGTAAACGTTGTGATGAAGCGACTCTCATCATCAAGTTCAAGCTGATGATAGCCCTTGTTTAAATCTAACTTGCTGAATACAGTTTGCACCATTCAAGCGGTAGATCATATCATCTACAGTGGGTGTAGGATGGCGTTTCACGCATTAGTGCCTTGTTGGAAACACCGCATGTCCACACAAATGCGTATCTCATCTGGATTCTTCGGCTTTGGTGGAGTGACAATTGGGCTTACCCATGGTGTTGGCCTGTTACTGGTTCAATGATATCTAGTTCTATCAGCCTATCCAGTTCGGCATCGACTTTCTTGCGAGTATGGAATGGTTGTCGGCGATGTGGTTGGGCAACTGGAATTACATCTGGGTTGATATGCAGATGTACTTTGCTATCAGTATAACAACCTATGGATTTAAATCGATCAGAGAATTCAGCACCAATACCATCAACATTGTTTGCAGATTCCACTGCTACAGCATTAGAAAGCTGAAGTAGCCCCAATTTGGTTGAAGTCTTGTAACTGAGTAAAGACTCCTTTGCCTTCCTAACAACATGGAATGTAGTAATGAGCATTGCATTCTTTGACTTAATCTCTGCAGTGAAAGTTCCAATCACTGGCAAGGCTACCTTTGAAGCATAGGCAGTGGCCTTTGCCCATTATAGTTCTCAAGCATTGGGAACTGGTTTTTTTAATTTTTCATAGTGGCACTCAGCAATGGTGTCAATGTTTGATCCCAGTGTCAATGAGAACCTTGAGACAAATACCAGCATGTATACACATGTCCTCTGGGTTGTTTGGAAGATCATTCCATTCTGTCGATTGCTTGTACTCCATAGGTATAATCACATTCACTGTCATCTGAGACTGGTTGTAATGAAATGTTGTCTTGTACATTATTAACATTCTGGGATATGAGGTGCAATATTGTGTTACCACCTTCGACCCATATGACCTGATCCTCGTACAGTGCTTTTATTCATTGACTGTGGTTTCTTTAGTGCTGAACGACACATAGCACCAAAATGACCTAGTTTTCCACACTCATAGCACTTCTTACCTTGAGCAGGACAAACATTATCTTGGTGTGGGTAGTCTCCTCCACAATTGTAACATTTATTGTTGACACCCTCTGATGTGGGTCGTTGTGACTGCTTGAGCCTTGTCCTTGACCCCAGTTGTGACGTGGTTCTCGGCTAAATTTACTGTTAGGTTTGCCATGATATCTTCTTTGATTACGATTGTCCTCCCTGAACCTTACATACCTCATCACTGTTAGTAACAGTGGCAGAAACCGTTATTGGCACTGCACTCCATGACACGAGCATCACGTGCAGCATCTTCCATTCGACGAGCCATATCCAGGTATCTTGGTAAGAGAACTTTTCATCATCAACAAGTTCTAGAGCTCTTCGACGGAGACGTGTAGATGTGCATGTTTCAATTATTTGCTGTTTGATTTCTTTGTCAACATCAGCAAACTCACAATGGGCTGCTAAACCCTGCAGACGTGTGTGGTATTGATCCACAGTTTCATTAGAGAGTTGTTTTGCTCTCCTGAAATGCATAATTTCCATTGCAGTATTTTGCCTTGGTTTGAAATGCTCTGTTAGTTTGGCTTTGGCAGTGTCATAATCTTTGGCACCACCAGTGTCTTTCAGTGTGTCAAAGATGTCACAAACTCTATCACCTGCATAATGAAGTAGAAAGGCACGCTTTCTTTCAGCACTTTTGATGTCAGAAACTATCAACAAATTTTCAAACCTTTTAAGCCATTTGACCCACCTCTGTGACAGGTTTGTCTGGTCACAGTCAGGATCAAATGCAGGAAACTGAGGTATATTTGCCATTTTTTACTGAATAAATGTAAACTTATCACTTAAATGTTCCTCAGAATATTAAACACTTACTGCACTGTATATGTTAGTCAAGAATTCACTGTAATTACTTTAATTTTGCAAAGCACACAAGCATTTTAATGCAAAAGTTCACAACAGTGCACACTATAGCAGCAACTGACTTCTTACCTAGCCCTTGTGTACATGTGTTGTTCCTACTCACAGCAGCAGCACAGCAGTTGGCACAGCAGTTGGTACAGCAGCAGTTGGTACAGCAGCAGTTGGTACAGCAGTTGGTACAGCAGTTGGTGCATCAGTTGGTACAGCAGTCAGTTCAGTGTGATGAATTTTGTAGCACGAAGCGTCGTTTCGTAACCAAAACATCAGGTTTTGTACACATCAAAGCGTCGTTTCGTACACAACGTCGGCAGATTCCTCAGTACACAGTTTCTTCAGCATAGCTTGGGTAGCACACAGCTTGGGTAGCACACAGCATTGGTTAGCACACAGCATCGTTTAGCACACAGCATTGGTTAGCACACAGCATCGGTTAGCATACAGCATCGGGTATGGCGCTCACAGCTTCTCTTCCTCCTCCAGGCAGCATGCTTCTCCCTTGTGTTTGAAACTGAACAAATACCTGCGTTCACAGTTCATCCTCGTCGCCAATGTGGTGTTTGTGTGTTACTGAGGAAGTCTTGGTTGTAGGGTTGATGTAAAGTCATGATTTGGTTACTGACTTTAATACTTAATATGATTACATGACTAGTAGCTACCAAGCTTGGCGGGCGTCCTGCACGCTCTCTTGTTTACCTCCAATCTCTCTCTCTGGCGTCCCAGCCGCCGCACATAGAAAACGGATGGTACCATTTTCTGTGAACATGACACACACCTGACCAACAACAGGACATTCAACACACCTGACCAACAACAGGAGAGTCAACACACCTGACCAACAACAGTCAACACACCTGACCAACAACAGGACATTCAACACACCTGACCAACAACAGGAGAGTCAACACACCTGACCAACAACAGGACAGTCACCACACCTGACCAACAACAGTCAACACACCTGACCAACAATCACACCTGAACAACACATCTGAATCCTCTCACAATAACTGGAAATTAATTGTTTCCCTCAACAAATACTGTTCAACAGAGAACATAATTTGTTGAAGGTTCCCTGTCTGGTTCAGCGATATAATCACCCTGCAAATTTATAACTCACTTGAATATCAATTGCAATAAAAGTATTTGATATTCAAAAAGTTCGGTGAATTAATTGAACTAGAAAAATCTTTTTTGTGTGTGTTTAATAATTCTAAGTACTAACAACATGTGTTTTATTAACTTTTTTCACAAAACTGTCTCATCGTCCGACGTTATTTCACTATTTAAAAAAATAATGATTTCAGGCGAGCTAAAGGGTTTTCAGAATTAATAATAATATGAAAATAAAGGATTTCAGTGTCGGTAATTTTTTGTCTCGTAGGTAATACTATTCTTTATGGTGTATGTTGTGACACCTGAAGATTACGCGAGGACTTTCATTACCAGGTAAGGCGGAGACGGGAGGAGGCAGCCTCTTCTTACCTGGCCGAGTGCAGGGCTGTCCATGTTCTGTCCAAGATGGTAATCTGTCCAAGTTCTGTCCAAGCCATGACGGTCCACACAGCTCTGGCCTTAACCTTGCCTGCTGTACCAGGCCATTAGAGGTCCAGATTTTATGTGAAGCTTCTCATGTCTTCAATGTTATGTAGTGTGAGTTGTGAGGAGAGAATACAGGAGACTACAGGTGAGAAGTTCATGAGGAATCTTCACTCACACCTTCCCTCACACACTCTCAACTTCCCCACACACTCACACCTTCCCTCACACACTCTCAACTTCCCCACACACTCACACCTTCCCTCACACACTCACACCTTCCCTCACACACTCACATCTTCCCTCACACACTCACACCTTCCCTCACACACTCACACCTTCCCTCACACACTCACATCTTCCCTCACACACTCACATCTCAACCTCCTACTTATATATTTCCTTGAAGACGGTATTTGGGTGCGCCTCCAATCACCTTGTTCTTTAACCTGCTCGAACCATCTGAGAGCGCTCGTCTCAAACTTCAAGTTGATTGACAAGCTAAGAGGCAGCACAACAGCTGGCTTAGACAGGAAGACAAGGCTAGATACTTACCGTCACAAACAGTCTGCTTGTTCACATGCCATCCAAAACTTGTTAACAGAAGCTCACTGTTACACGAGTCGCGGGTTCGAGGTTTGCTTCATCCATTCCGCACTTGAACTGCTGGTGATGTAGAGTTGATGATAAGGAATTCAATTCAATTTTTTTTATTTATTATGCACCCCATACCCATCCCGTGGGCGGTGGTGGAAAGGGTTACAAAAGCACGTAATCGGTTCAGGAACTGAACCCCAGAGTTCGTTTAGCTAAGCAAATAACAATTTTTTGACGCTAGTTACACAATTATTAATGATATATATACATGTACAACTATATATATATATATATATATATATATTATATATATATATATATATATATATATATATATATATATATATATAATATATATATATATATATATATATATATATATATATATATATATACATATAATCATTTACACTAATACATTTACACAACAGGAGGAAGACAACAGTGAAGGAACAGGTGATGAACCTTAGGGTGGGCGAGGACAGGTACACAGAGAATGATAAAGAGGTGTGTGAAGAACTCAACAAAAGGTTCCAGGAGGTCTTTACAATAGAACAGGGAGACGTCACGGTGCTAGGAGAGGTGGCAGCAAACCAGGTGACCTTGGATAGGTTCGAAATTACAAGAGATAAGGTCAAGAAGCACCTATTGGAGCTGGACGTGAGAAAAGCTGTTGGGCCGGATGGAATCTCGCCATGGGTCTTGAAAGAGTGTGCAGGAGCACTTTGCCTACCACTCTCCATAGTGTATAGTAGGTCACTGGAAACTGGGGACCTACCAGAAATATGGAAGACTGCTAATGTAGTACCAATATACAAAAAGGGTGACAGACAAGAGGCACTGAACTACAGGCTAGTGTCCTTAACTTGTATACCATGCAAGGTGATGGAGAAGATTGTGAGAAAAAACCTAGTAACACATCTGGAGAGAAGAGACTTCGTGACAACCCATCAACATGGGTTCAGGGAGGGTAAATCTTGCCTTACAGGATTGATTGAATTCTACGATCAGGTGACAAAGATTAAACAAGAAAGAGAAGGGTGGGCGGACTG
>NC_091152.1:28948120-29032026 GCF_040958095.1 Procambarus clarkii | reverse complement strand
GAGAAGAAGCAGAAGAGAGTCAGTTTCAGGGTGATGTACTCGAACATAGATGGGATCACAAGCAAGACAAGTGAACTAAGAGAAAGAGCACAAGAAGTTAACCCAGATGTGATCGGACTCACTGAAACAAAACTCTCTGGAATCATAACGAATGCCGTGTTTCCCCAGGAGTACACAGTAATAAGGAAAGAGAGGGAAGGTAGGGGAGGAGGCGGAGTGGCCCTACTCATGAGAAAGGAATGGAGTTTTAAGGAGAATGGCCATCTCGGGCTGTGAGGAGTTCAGAGACTACATAGCAGGCACCATAACAATGGGAGGACCAAGAATAGTAGTGGCTAGTAATATGCAACCCTCCACCAAATGACAGAAGACCCAGTCAAGAGTATGAAAACGACAACATGGCAGTTAACACTATAATTGAGAGGGCAGCCTCTACTGCCTGTAGAAATAAATCCCACCTGCTAATCATGGGCGACTTCAATCACGGAAGGATTGACTGGGAGAACAAGGAACCGCATGGAGGCGAGGATACGTGGAGAGCCAAACTATTGGAGGTGGTGACAAGAAACTTTTTAACCCAGCATGTCGGAGAACCCACAAGGATGAAAGGCTATGATGAACCAGCGAGACTCGACCTAGTCTTCACTCTGAACGACTCCGACATAAGAAAAATCGGTTTTGAGGCCCCAGTAGGAATGAGCGACCACAGTGTACTGGTGTTTGAGTACTTGATTGAAGAAGGGTTATTGAACTCGAGGAGGGATACCGAAACCAAAAGGTTAGCATACCGAAAGGGAAACTATGAGGGGATAAGAAAATTCCTAACAGATATAGCATGGGAAACAGAGCTCAGGGGAAAGACGGCCCAAGATATGATGGATTACATTACACAGAAGTGCAAGGACGCAGCAAACAAGTTTGTCCCAGTCCAAAAGGAAAACAGAGAAATGAAAATGAGAAACCCATGGTTTAATCAGAGATGTGGGCTAGCTAAGCAGCAAAGTAAAAGAGCATGGAGAAACTATAGGAATAACAGGACACTGGCGAGCAGAGAAAGATACCAGAATGCCAGGAATGAATATGTCAGGATGAGAAGAGAGGCAGAAAGACAATACGAAAATGACATCGCAAGCAAGGCAAAGACTCAGCCTAAATTGTTGCATAGCCACATCAGGAGAAAAACAACAGTAAAGGAACAGGTTATGAAATTAAGGATAGGGGCGAAAGGATTCACTACAAATGACAATGACAAGGAAGTGTGTGAGGAATTGAATAAGAAATTCCAGGAGGTCTTCACCTTAGAGCAAGGAGAAATTCCAGAGGTAAGTGTGGGAATAGCAAACCAGGAACCACTGGAAGAGTTTGAGATTACCAGCGGGGAAGTAAGGAAGTGTTTACTAGAGTTGGATGTGACAAAGGCTATAGGCCCAGATGGAATCTCCCCTTGAGTTTTAAAGGAAGGAGCAGGAGAACTGTGTCTACCACTCTGCATAGTGTATAACAAATCACTGGCAACAGGGGAACTGCCAGATATTTGGAAAGCAGCTAACGTAGTCCCGATATACAAGAAAGGGGATAGACAGGAGGCACTGAACTACAGGCCTGTGTCCCTAACCTGCATACCATGCAAGCTGATGGAGAAGATTTTGCGAAAAAAACTAGTGGAGCACCTGGAGCGAAGGAACTTTGTAACACAGCATCAACATGGTTTCAGGGATGGCAGGTCCTGCCTCACAGGGTTACTTGAATTCTACGACCAGGCAACAAAAATAAGGCAAGAAAGAGAAGGGTGGGCAGACTGCATATTTTTGGATTGTCAGAAAGCCTTTGATACAGTGCCACACAAGAGGCTAGTGCAAAAGTTGGAGACGCAGGCTGGAGTGAAAGGGAAGGTACTCCGGTGGATAGAGGAGAACCTAAGCAACAGGAGACAACGAGTCTGTGTTAGGGGTGAGGTCTCAGATTGGCGAGACATTAGAAGTGGAGTCCCGCAGGGGTCAGTCCTTGGACTTATACTGCTTCTGGTATATGTAAATGATCTCCCAGAGGGTATAGATTCGTTCCTCTCAATGTTTGCCGACGATGCAAAAATTATGAGGAGGATTGAAACAGAGGAAGATAGTAGGAGGCTACAAGATGACCTAGACAAACTGAGTGAATGGTCCAACAAATGGCTGTTGAAGTTCAACCCGAGTAAATGCAAAGTAATGAAACTAGGCAGTGGAAACAGGAGGCCAGACACAGGATACAGAATAGGAGATGAAGACTTAATGAGACAGAGAGAAAGATCTAGAAGTTGATATCACACCAAACCTGTCTCCTGAAGCCCACATAAAAAGAACAACGTCTGCGGCAAATGCGAGGCTGGCTAACATCAGAACGGCGTTCAGGAACCTTTGTAAGGAATCATTCAGAATCTTGTACACAACATATGTAAGACCAATCCTGGAGTATGCGGCCCCAGCATGGAGCCCGTACCTTCTCAAGCACAAGACGAAGCTGGAAAAAGTCCAAAGGTATGCTACTAGACTAGTCCCAGAACTAAGAGGCATGAGTTATGAGGAAAGGCTACGGGAAATGCACTTTACGACACTGGAAGACAGAAGAGTAAGGGGGGACATGATCACAACCTACAAAATCCTCAGGGGAATCGACCGGGTAAACAAGGATGAACTATTCAACGCTGGAGGGACGCAAACAAGGGGACACAGGTGGAAGCTGAGTACCCAAATGAGCCACAGAGACATTAGAAAGAACTTTTTCAGTGTCAGAGTAGTTAGTAAATGGAATGCACTAGGAAGAGATGTGGTGGAGGCTGACTCCATACACAGTTTCAAATGTAGATATGATAGAGCCCAGTAGGCTCAGGAATCTGTACACCAGTTGATTGACGGTTGAGAGGCAGGACCAAAGAGCCAGAGCTCAACCCCCGCAAGCACAATTAGGTGAGTACAATTAGGTGAGTACACACACACACACACACACACACACACACACACACACACACACAGTAGTGTGTGTAGAGAGAGATACCAGAGAACCAGGAACGAGTATGTTAGTGTGAGAAGAGCAGCTGAGAAAAGGTATGAAAATGATATAGCTAATAAAGCCAAGACCGAACCAAAGCTACTACACAGTCACATCAGGAGGAAGACAACAGTGAAGAAACAGGTGATGAAACTTAGGGTGGGCGAGGACAGGTACACAGAGAATGAGAAAGAGGTGTGTGAAGAACTCAACAAAAGGTTCCAGGAGGTCTTTACAATAGAACAGGGAGAAATCACGGCGCTAGGAGAGGTTGGCAGCAAACCAGGTGACCTTGGAAAGGTTCGAAATTACAAGAGATGAGGTCAAGAAGCACCTATTGGAGCTGGATGTGACAAAAGCTGTTGGGCCGGATAGAATCTCACCATGGGAATTGAAAGAGTGTGCAGGAGCACTTTGCTTGCCACTCTCCATAGTGTATAGTAGGTCACTGGAAACGGGAGACCTACCAGAAATATGGAAGACTGCTAATGTAGTACCAATATTTAAAAAGAGTGACAGACAAGAGGCACTGAACTACAGGCCAGTGTCCTTAACTTGTATACCATGCAAGGTGATGGAGAAGATTGTGAGAAAAAACCTAGTAACACATCTGGAGAGAAGAGACTTCGTGACAACCCATCAACATGGGTTCAGGGAGGGTAAATCTTGCCTTACAGGCATGATAGAATTCTACGATCAGGTGACTAAGATTAAGCAAGAAAGAGAAGGATGGGCGGACTGCATTTTTTTAGACTGTCGGAATGCCTTTGACACAGTACCCCATAAAATGTTGATGCATAAGCTGGAGAAACAGGCAGGAGTAACTGATAGGGCGCTCCAGTGGATAAGGGAGTACCTAAGCAATAGGAAGCAGAGAGTTATAGTGAGGGGGTGAGACCTCAGAATGGCGTGAAGTCACCAGTGGAGTCCCACAGGGCTCTGTGCTTGAACCTATCCTGTTTCTGATATACGTAAATGATCTCCCAGAGGGTATAGACTCATTCCTCTCAATGTTTGCTGACGACGCCAAAATTATGAGAAGGATTAAGACACAGCAGGACAGCTTGAGGCTTCAAGAAGACCTGGACAAGCTGCAGGAATGGTCGAACAAATGGCTGTTAGAGTTTAACCCAAGCAAATGTAATGTAATGAAGATAGGGGTAGGAAGCAGGAGACCAGATACAAGGTGTCACTTGGGAGATGAAATACTTCAAGAGTCAGAGAGAGAGAAAGACCTGGGAGTTGATATCACGCCAGACCTGTCCCCTGAAGCTCATATCAAGAGGATAACATCAGCAGCATATGCCAGGTTGGCTAACATAAGAACGGCCTTTAGAAACTTGTGTAAGGAATCTTTCAGAACATTATATACCACATATGTCAGACCAATCCTGGAGTATGCGGCTCCAGCATGGAGTCCATATCTAGTCAAGCATAAGACTAAACTGGAAAAGGTTCAAAGGTTTGCCACCAGACTAGTACCCGAGCTGAGAGGTATGAGCTAGGAGGAGAGACTACGGGAATTGCACCTCACTTCGTTGGAAGACAGACGAGTTAGAGGGGGACATGATCACCACATTCAAGATTCTCAACGGAATCGACAGGGTTGATAAAGACAGGCTATTTAACACAAGGGGTACGCGCACTAGGGGACACAGGTGGAAACTGAGTGCCCAAATGAGCCACAGAGGGTATTAGAAAGAACTTTTTTAGTGTCAGAGTGGTTGACAAATGGAATGTATCAGGAAGTGATGTGGTGGAGGCTGACTCCATACACAGTTTCAAGTGTAGATATGATAGAGCCCAATAGGCTCAGAAACCTGTATACCTGTTGATTGATGGTTGAGAGGCGGGACCAAAGAGCCAGAGCTACACCCCCGCAAGCACAACTAGGTGAGTACAACTAGGTGAGTACACACACACACACACAGGGGGTCTGGTAGGTGAGCAGACAGCGCTCAGGACTCGTAATTCTGTGGCCCGGGTAAGATTCCCGGACCAGGCAGAAACAAATGGGCAAAGTTTCTTTCACCCTGAATGCCCTTGTTACCTAGCAGTAAATAGGTACCTGGGAGCTAGAAAGCTGTTAGGGAGCTGCTTCGTGGGTGTGTGTGTGTATATGGGGAGGGAGGAATTAGTTAGTAGTTACAGTTGATTGACAGTTGAGAGGTGAGCCGAAAGAGCAGAGCTGAACCCCCGCAAGCACAATTAGGTGAATACACACACACAAATAATAAAGTGTGTCAACGACTCAATAAAACTTCCCCATAAAGTTTAGTGACAGAACCGTCGCTGTCCCGAGATCTGTCACTTCCACCACAACCTTCTGAAGACTGATCAGAGAGCAGTAACACCAGAGGCAGTAACACCAGAGGCAGTAACACCAGAGGCAGTAACACCAGAGGCAGTAACACCAGAGACAGTAACACCAGAGGCAGTAACACCAGAGGCAGTAACACCAGAGGCAGTAACACCAGAGGCAGTAACCCCAGAGGCAGTAACACCAGAGGCAGTAACACCAGAGGCAGTAACACCAGAGGCAGTAACACCAGAGGCAGTAACACCAGAGGCAGTAACACCAGAGGCAGTAACACCAGAAGCTGTAACACCAGAGGCAGTAACACCAGAGGCAGTAACGCCAGAGGCAGTAACGCCAGAGGCAGTAACACCAGAGGCAGTAACACCAGAGGCAGTAACACCAGAAGCAGTAACACCAGAGGCAGTAACACCAGAGGCAGTAACACCAGAGGCAGTAACACCAGAGGCAGTAACACCAGAGGCAGTAACACCAGAGGCAGTAACACCAGAAGCAGTAACACCAGAGGCAGTAACACCAGAGACAGTAACACCAGAGGCAGTAACACCAGAGGCAGTAACACCAGAGGCAGTAACACCAGAGGCAGTAACACCAGAGGCAGTAACACCAGAAGCAGTAACACCAGAGGCAGTAACACCAGAGGCAGTAACACCAGAGGCAGTAACACCAGAGGCAGTAACACCAGAAGCAGTAACACCAGAGGCAGTAACACCAGAGGCAGTAACACCAGAGGCAGTAACACCAGAGGCAGTAACACCAGAGGCAGTAACACCAGAGGCAGTAACACCAGAAGCAGTAACACCAGAGGCAGTAACACCAGAGGCAGTAACACCAGAGGCAGTAACACCAGAGGCAGAAACACCAGAGGCAGTAACACCAGAGGCAGTAACACCAGAAGCAGTAACACCAGAGGCAGTAACACCAGAGACAGTAACACCAGAGGCAGTAACACCAGAGGCAGTAACACCAGAGGCAGTAACACCAGAGACAGTAACGCCAGAGACAGTAACGCCAGAGACAGTAACACCAGAGACAGTAACACCAGAGACAGTAACACCAGAGGCAGTAACACCAGAGGCAGTAACGCCAGAGTCAGTAACACCAGAGACAGTAACACCAGAGGCAGTAACACCAGAGGCAGTAACACCAGAGGCAGTAACACCAGAGGCAGTAACACCAGAGACAGTAACACCAGAGGCAGTAACACCAGAGGCAGTAACACCAGAGGCAGTAACACCAGAGGCAGTAACACCAGAGGCAGTAACACCAGAGGCAGTAACGCCAGAGGCAGTAACGCCAGAGGCAGTAACGCCAGAGGCAGTAACACCAGAGACAGTAACACCAGAGACAGTAACACCAGAGACAGTAACACCAGAGACAGTAACACCAGAGACAGTAACACCAGAGGCAGTAACACCAGAGGCAGTAACACCAGAGACAGTAACACCAGAGGCAGTAACACCAGAGACAGTAACACCAGAGGCAGTAACACCAGAGGCAGTAACGCCAGAGGCAGTAACGCCAGAGGCAGTAACGCCAGAGGCAGTAACGCCAGAGGCAGTAACGCCAGAGTCAGTAACACCAGAGGCAGTAACACCAGAGGCAGTAACACCAGAGGCAGTAACACCAGAGACAGTAACGCCAGAGACAGTAACACCAGAGACAGTAACACCAGAGACAGTAACACCAGAGACAGTAACACCAGAGGCAGTAACGCCAGAGGCAGTAACGCCAGAGTCAGTAACACCAGAGACAGTAACACCAGAGGCAGTAACACCAGAGGCAGTAACACCAGAGGCAGTAACACCAGAGACAGTAACACCAGAGACAGTAACACCAGAGGCAGTAACACCAGAGACAGTAACACCAGAGGCAGTAACGCCAGAGGCAGTAACGCCAGAGGCAGTAACGCCAGAGGCAGTAACGCCAGAGACAGTAACACCAGAGACAGTAACACCAGAGACAGTAACACCAGAGGCAGTAACGCCAGAGGCAGTAACGCCAGAGACAGTAACACCAGAGACAGTAACACCAGAGGCAGTAACACCAGAGGCAGTAACACCAGAGACAGTAACGCCAGAGGCAGTAACGCCAGAGACAGTAACACCAGAGACAGTAACACCAGAGGCAGTAACGCCAGAGGCAGTAACGCCAGAGGCAGTAACACCGGAGGCAGTAACGCCAGAAGCAGTAACACCAGACGAAGTAACACCAGAGTCAGTAACACCAGAGTCAGTAACACCAGAGGAAGTAACACCAGAGGAAGTAGCACTAGAGGCAGTAACACCAGAGGCAGTTACCCCAGAGGCAGTAACACCAGAGACAGTAACGCCAGAGACAGTAACACCAGAGGCAGTAACACCAGAGGCAGTAACACCAGAGACAGTAACGCCAGAGGCAGTAACACCAGAGGCAGTAACACCAGAGGCAGTAACACCAGAGGCAGTAACACCAGAGGCAGTAACACCAGAGGAAGTAACACCAGAGATAGTAACGCCAGAGGCAGTAACACCAGAGGCAGTAACACCAGAGGCAGTAACACCAGAGGCAGTAACACCAGAGGCAGTAACACCAGAGGCAGTAACACCAGAGGAAGTAACACCAGAGACAGTAACGCCAGAGGCAGTAACACCAGAGGCAGTAACACCAGAGGCAGTAACACCAGAGGCAGTAACACCAGAGGCAGTAACACCAGAGGAAGTAACACCAGAGACAGTAACGCCAGAGGCAGTAACACCAGAGGCAGTACCTCCAGAGGCAGTAACACCAGAGGCAGTAACACCAGAGGCAGTACCTCCAGAGGCAGTAACACCAGAGACAGTAACACCAGAGGCAGTACCTCCAGAGGCAGTAACACCAGAGGCAGTAACGCCAGAGGCAGTAACACCAGAGGCAGTAACACCAGAGGCAGTAATACCAGAGGCAGTAACACCAGAGGAAGTAGCACTAGAGGCAGTAACACCAGAGGCAGTAACACCAGAGGAAGTAACGCCAGAAGCAGAAACACCAGAGGCAGTAACACCAGAGGCAGTAACACCAGAGGCAGTAACACCAGAGGCAGTAACACCAGAGGCAGTAACACCAGAGGCAGTAACACCAGAGGAAGTAACGCCAGAGGCTGTAACACCAGAGGCAGTAACGCCAGAGGCAGTAACACCAGAGGAAGTAACGCCAGAAGCAGTAACACCAGAGTAAGTAACACCAGAGGCAGTAACACCCGAGGAAGTAGCACTAGAGGCAGTAACACCAGAGGCAGTAACACCAGAGGCAGTAACATCAGGGGAAGTAACACCAGAAGCAGTAACACCAGAGGCAGTAACACCAGAAGCTGTAACACCAGAGGCAGTAACACCAGAGGCAGTAACACCAGAGGCAGTAACACCAGAGGCAGTAACACCAGAGGCAGTAACACCAGAGGCACTAACACCAGAAGCTGTAACACCAGAGGCAGTAACACCAGAGGCAGTAACACCAGAGGCAGTAACACCAGAGGCAGTAACACCAGAGGCAGTAACACCAGAGGCAGTAACGCCAGAGGCAGTAACACCAGAGGCAGTAACACCAGAGGCAGTAACACCAGAGGCAGTAACACCAGAGGCAGTAACACCAGAGGCAGTAACACCAGAGGCAGTAACACCAGAGGCAGTAACACCAGAGGCAGTAACACCAGAAGCTGTAACACCAGAGGCAGTAACACCAGAGGCAGTAACACCAGAGTCAGTAACACCAGAGGCAGTAACACCAGAGGCAGTAACACCAGAGGCAGTAACACCAGAGGCAGTAACACTAGGGCAAGTATAAAAAAAACACCGTTTTTTTAGTGGTAATACAGCTCTCAACATCAACAGTTTTAGCACAAAGCCAAATTGCTCGTCTGCAAGTTAAACTACCTGTAAGTATAACATTAGAATTATGAGCACACATTAAATAATATATTTTATATGTGACAAAGGTACAATATGAGCAGACTTTCTAGTATAACGTCACTTCTGCTGTTAGTATAAATGAAGAGTCGGCGTATGCCTGGTACACGAGGCTTATACTTTATTCCAGTACGACACCAGAACCATGAAGCTCAAGTTTATTACACAAGTTTGTGGCCCCCTTGACGCATCATGTCCTCTTTAATGATCTCTTGGGGCATCATGTCCTCTTTAATGATCTCTTGGGGCATCATGTCCTCTTTAATGATCTCTTGGGGCATCATGTCCTCTTTAATGATCTCTTGGGGCATCATGTCCTCTTTAATGATCTCTTGGTGCATCATGTCCTCTTTAAAGATCTCTTGGGGCATCATGTCCTCTATAATGATCTCTTGGTGCATTATGTCCTCTTTTATGATCTCTTGGGGCATCATGTCCTCTTTAATGATCTCTTGGTGCATCATGTCCTCTTTAAAGATCTCTTGGGGCATCATGTCCTCTTTAATGATCTCTTGGTGCATCATGTCCTCTTTAATGATCTCTTGGGGCATCATGTCCTCTTTAATGATCTCTTGGGGCATCATGTCCTCTTTAATGATCTCTTGGGGCATCATGTCCTCTTTAATGATCTCTTGGGGCATCATGTCCTCTTTAATGATCTCTTGGGGCATCATGTCCTCTTTAATGATCTCTTGGGGCATCATGTCCTCTTTAATGATCTCTTGGTGCATCATGTCCTCTTTAATGATCTCTTGGGGCATCATGTCCTCTTTAATGATCTCTTGGGGCATCATGTCCTCTTTAATGATCTCTTGGGGCATCATGTCCTCTTTAATGATCTCTTGGGGCATCATGTCCTCTTTAATGATCTCTTGGGGCATCATGTCCTCTTTAATGATCTCTTGGGGCATCATGTCCTCTTTAATGATCTCTTGGGGCATCATGTCCTCTTTAATGATCTCTTGGGGCATCATGTCCTCTTTAATGATCTCTTGGGGCATCATGTCCTCTTTAATGATCTCTTGGGGCATCATGTCCTCTTTAATGATCTCTTGGGGCATCATGTCCTCTTTAATGATCTCTTGGTGCATCATGTCCTCTTTAATGATCTCTTGGGGCATCATGTCCTCTTTAATGATCTCTTGGGGCATCATGTCCTCTTTAATGATCTCTTGGGGCATCATGTCCTCTTTAATGATCTCTTGGGGCATCATGTCCTCTTTAATGATCTCTTGGGGCATCATGTCCTCTTTAATGATCTCTTGGGGCATCATGTCCTCTTTAATGATCTCTTGGGGCCTCATGTCCTCTTTAATGATCTCTTGGTGCATCATGTCCTCTTTAATGATCTCTTGGGGCATCATGTCCTCTTTAATGATCTCTTGGGGCATCATGTCCTCTTTAATGATCTCTTGGGGCATCATGCCCTCTTTAATGATCTCTTGGGGCATCATGCCCTCTTTAATGATCTCTTGGGGCATCATGTCCTCTTTAATGATCTCTTGGTGCATCATGTCCTCTTTAATGATCTCTTGGGGCATCATGTCCTCTTTAATGATCTCTTGGTGCATCATGTCCTCTTTAAAGATCTCTTGGTGCATCATGTCCTCTTTAATGATCTCTTGGGGCATCATGTCCTCTTTAATGATCTCTTGGGCATCATGTCCTCTTTAATGATCTCTTGGTGCATCATGTCCTCTTTAATGATCTCTTGGGGCATCATGTCCTCTTTAATGATCTCTTGGGGCATCATGTCCTCTTTAATGATCTCTTGGGGCATCATGTCCTCTTTAATGATCTCTTGGTGCATCATGTCCTCTTTAATGATCTCTTGGGGCATCATGTCCTCTTTAATGATCTCTTGGTGCATCATGTCCTCTTTACTGATCTCTTGGTGCGTTCTCCAAGACCTTCATCACTGTGGTGCTGAACGGACCAGCTTCATCACTGTGGTACTGAACGGACCAGCTTCATCACTGTGGTACTGAACGGACCAGCTTCATCACTGTGGTACTGAACGGACCAGCTTCATCACTGTGGTACTGAACGGACCAGCTTCATCACTGTGGTGCTGAACGGACCAGCTTCATTACTGTGGTGCTGAACGGTCCAGCTTCATCACTGAGGTGCTCAACGGACCAGCTTCATCACTGTGGTACTGAACGGACCAGCTTCATCACTGTGGTGCTGAACGGACCAGCTTCATTACTGTGGTGCTGAACGGTCCAGCTTCATCACTGTGGTGCTCAACGGACCAGCTTCATCACTGTGGTACTGAACGGACCAGCTTCATCACTGTGGTGCTGAACGGACCAGCTTCATTACTGTGGTGCTGAACGGTCCAGCTTCATCACTGTGGTGCTCAACGGACCAGCTTCATCACTGTGGTACTGAACGGTCCAGCTTCATCACTGAGGTGCTCAACGGACCAGCTTCATCACTGTGGTGCTGAACGATCCAGCTTCATAACTGTGAGTAGTAGGGTGTAAGACGCACAGACGATATTTTTTTTTGGCCAGAGGACCCCTGTGCGGTGTAAGACGCACAGACGATATTTTTTTTTTCTTGGAGAAAATTCATGTCTGTGAGCCAGGGTTTTCAGGTAAATTTTGTGTCACAGATTTTAGAAGTATGGAATTCTTATGAGAAAATAATTTCCGAGACTTAGAAGTTTGTTAAGGCCTTATGGGACCAATTCAAGTAACGTATGTAGCTCTTTAGGGCTTCCAGGAGAACTCTACGGACATATTTTACATGTTTTCAACTTACAAAATCGTCTATGTAAGCCTTAGTTATTCATATAAATTTAGAAAATCACCTGTGTAAGTCATGGTTTTCAAGTCTCGTACATCACACCCCCCTCCCTCCCCCCCTTACCTCGCAATCTCTCGCGTCACCTTTATTTACTTTGCGCACAGCCAGCCAGTCGGCTCTTAATCTTATCTTATCTTCATAATATCTGGACCGTCCCTCCTCTCTCTCTCTCTCTCCTTTCATTCAGTTCAGTTCAACTATTTTCCAACATCGTATGTTTGCTCCTTTTCATTAAGCAAGTCAGTATGTTTGCTCCTTTTCATTAAGCAAGTCAGTTTTACACAAATAAATCATGTTAGTCTATTCTCAGAGTCACCTTCGTTAGTAATTTAGTTACCAAGCTCCAGCGCTTGTCCTCCGCCTTAGCTCTCTCTCGTATCTTCGTTAGTATCAGTCCAATTTCCCTGAAATTTTTACCCTCTGTATTTCAGGCACCATAAATAAGATCAAGTCAGTTACTGAGCTCCAGCTCTCGTCCTCCGCCTTAGCTCTCTCTCGTATCTTCGTTAGTAACAGTCCAATTTCCCTGAAATTTTTACCCTCTGTATTTCAGACACCGTAAATAAAATCAAGTCAGTTATCGAGCTCCAGCTCTCGTCCTCGCCTTAGTTCTCCTTCGTATCTTTGTAAATAACCCATCAATTTCCCTAAAATTTAAAGCAGACATACTTCAAAGTTAGTAAATAAAATCAAGTCAGTTATCGAGCTCCAGCTCTCGTCCCCGCCTTAGTTCTCTTTCATATCTTTGTAAATAAACCATCAATTTCCCTGAAATTTTTACCCGCTGTATTTCAGACATAGTAAATATGAAGTAAACAATTATAAAACTCTAGCTCTTGTCCTCTGTCCAAGCTCACTTTTGTAAAATCATTACTCTCAGTCCAAATCACCCAACTACATTTTCAGACATAGTAAATAAAAACCAGTTCAGTTATCAAGTTTCAACTCTTGTGCCCCAGCTTAGTTCATTTGTACAAGTTCTTTATTTTCCAACTAAATCACCCTGAGATTTAAGATCACCGTATTTCTAACGTAGTAAAATTAATCGGGGCATTAACCAAGCTCCATTTCCTCAGCCTTAGATCATCAGACATAAATATATTCGATCAAGTCCCTCTCCAGCCTATCTGTTTATCAGAGTATTTACTTTACCCTTCTCATCCCCAACGTATCAAAACCTTCAATAATCATACTGTATTTGCATATTTTCTCTATATTCAGCTGTGTTCTTCACATTTTGTCCATGTTTTCTATGTTCACTCCATGTTCTTCAAATGTTCACAGTCCCATTCAGTTCATATTTTCACAAGTATCTCCATTTTTTTCTGTAATCTTTCTCTTAGTCTCATTACTTTCTCTACAAATTCTAGTCATATTTTCTATGTTTTCATGTTCATCACATGTTCTCTTTACAACTTTTATACTCAATATTCATGCTAACTTCCATATTTGTGTTCTTTACAATATTCATGATCCTCTACAAGTTCATGTTCCTCACAAGATCACTTCGTTTTTTTCACCTTCACTTACATGTTTTCTACATTCTTTGTCATATTCTCCATGTTCTTCACAAGTCCATTGTTCATTCTTTGTATTCCCTATTCTCCTTATCATGTTTTCATGTTCACTGTATTCATCAACTTTTCTTACATATGTTCTTTGCCATGTTCCCCATATGTTCTCTGGGTTTTTTCCCCTATCTAACATTCCTTAACTAAAAAAATCTTTCGCCAATCAACTAAAACATAGTCACTTTCGTCATTTCTCAACTAAACTTATTATCCAGTCAACTAAAAATAGTCAGAAATAGCCTCGTTCAACACTGTTCTTAACTAAAACAACCTTTCTCTTAGCTAAAAATTGTCAAAGGAAACTTCTTTCAGCACTTTCTTAACAGTCGCTATGTTTCATCAAGTAAGAAAAAATTGTCAAAGGAATCTTTCCAACACTGTTCATAACTAAACTTATTCCCTAGTCATCAGAAAATAACCGTGTTCTTCATGTTTCATTGTCATTTCATAACTAAAATTATCCATCAATCAGCAGAAAAAGTCATATTCATCATTTCGTAACAGCCATTATGTTTTCGTCAAGTAAGAAAATATAGTCAAAGATATCTATCATCGTCGTTCTTAACTGACATTTATACTTTGTGGAGCACTAAAAAATAGTCAGAAATAGCCTCATTCAACACCGTTCTTAACTAAAACAGCCTTTCGCTTAGCTAAAAATTGTCAAAGGAATCTTTTCAGCACTGTTCATAACTAACTTTATCCATAGTCAAGTAAGAAAATATAGTCAAAGATATCTATCATCGTCGTTCTTAACTGGCATTATACTTTGTGGAGCACTAAAATAGTCACTGTCGTCATATTTGTCTTTTTCCTCAACTAAAAGAGTCAAATGTAACTTTTTCAACACTTTCGTAACTAAAATTATATGTCGCTAAGTAAGAAAAATAGTCAAAGGTGCTCTCCGTAACACCAAAGTTACTCTTCGAGATATCAAAAGACACTCTCAAACACTCAAAAATTTACTCGCATCCTCAAAGTTATTCTCAGTCATCAAAAAGTTAATCTCAGTCATCAAAATGCTATTCTCCAAGTAGCCTTTCATTCATCAGAGAACTTTCTAAGACATCTTCGTTCATTAAAGTTAATCTCAGAGGCATAAAAGTTATTCTCGGAGCTATCAAAAGTTAATCTCTAAAACAACAAAAGTTAATCTCTGTCATCAAAGTTGATCTGCAAGATATCTTCGAGACATCAAAGTTACTTTTCATTACATCAAAGACGCATTCAAATACTACCCATGTTCTCAGAAGTCATTCTCAAAGTCATCAAAGTTATTCAGAGCTAACAAAATACTACTCATGTTCTCAAAGACATTCTCAAAGTCATCTAAAGTTATTCCAAGACAACAAAAGTCATTCTCAGAGCTATCAAAATTATTCTCGGAGTCATCAAAAGGTATTCTCTAACTCACTTTGGTCATTAAAGTTAATTTCTATGTTATAAAAGTTTGTCTCAGAGACATCTAAAGTTAATCTTAGAGTTATCAAATGTAATCTCTAACTCTCTTTTGTTCATCAAAGTTGATCTCAGAGTTAGCAAAGGTAATCTCTAACTCACTTCCATTCATCAAAGTTGTTTCAAAGACATCAAAGTTATTCAAAGAGCTAACAAAAGTTATTCTCAGAGTCACCTTCGTTCTTCAGAGAAACTTTCCAAAACATCTTTATTCATCAAAGTTATTCTCAGAGGCATAAAAGTCATTCTCAGAGCTATCAAACTTGTTCTCAAAGTCATCAAACTTATTCACAGAGTCATCAAAGTTAATCTAAGACATCATTTTTCATCAAAGATATTCTCTCTAAACCATCAATGTTCTTCTCTAAGACATAAAAGTTATTCTCAGAGTCACCTTCGTTCGTCAGAGAAACTTTCAAAACATCTTTGTTCATCAAACTTGTTTTCAAAGTCATCAAAAGTTAATCTAAGACATCTTCTTTCATCAAAGTTATTTTCAGAGACATCTAAAGTTATTCTCAGAGACATCAAATGTTATTCTCGAAGTCATCAAAGATATTTTCAGAGACATCTAAATTTAATTTCTATGTTATAAAGTTATTCTCAGAGACATCTAAAGTTAATCTTGGTCATCAAAGTTGTTCTCTAAACATCAATGTTGTTCTCCAAGACATCAAAGATGTTCTCAAAATCATAAAAGTTATTCCCAGAGCTATCAAAGTTAATCTCAGAGTTATCCAAAGATATTCTCATGTCCACAAAAGTTATTCCAAGAGACGTCAAAGTTGTTTCAAAGACATCAAAGTTAATCTCAGAGTTATCCAAAGACATTCTCAGAGACATCTAAAGTTATTCTCTAACTCACTTCCATTCATCAAAGACATTCTCTAAGTCCTGAAAGTTATTCTCTAAGACAACAAAGTCTTTCTCAGAGCTACCAAAGATGTTCTCTAAATCATAAAAGTTAATCTTAACTCACCTTCGTTCATTAGAGAAACTTTCCAATCCATATTCGTTGACCGGAGTTATTCTCAGAGTCATCAAAGCGATCTCTAATTCATCTTCATTCTCCAAAGTTGTTCTCTAAGACACCTTCATTCATCAAAGAAACTCTCCTTCTTCCATCATGTTATTCTTTAAGACATCTTCAGTCATAAAATTTTCTCTCCAAAATGTAACTAGTTCAGCTTTTCATACCAAACCTGCATTTCTGTTAAAACATATTTTCTTAGTTGCTTTACCCTAAAACTGTTCTCTGAACTACACTGTTCAAACCTACGTAACCTATCCTCTCCACCCAATGTTACTTAGTTAACGTAACGTTCCTAAACCTAGCTTTACCTATCCTAACATACCTTACCTTACCTTCCCTATCTTACCTAACTTTACCTATCTTACCTAACTTAACCTGCATAACCTAACTTTACCTATGTTACCTTACCTTACCTATCTTACCTAACCTAACCTAACTTTACCTATGTTACCTTACCTTACCTACCTTTCCTAACTTATCCTGCTTAAACTATCTTACCTAACTTTACCTATGTTACCTTACCTTACCTACCTTTCCTAACTTAACCTGCTTAACCTATCTTACCTAACTTTACCTATCTTACCTATCTTACCTAACTTTA
The DNA here is from genome assembly GCF_040958095.1 of Procambarus clarkii. NCBI lineage: Eukaryota > Metazoa > Arthropoda > Malacostraca > Decapoda > Cambaridae > Procambarus > Procambarus clarkii. The sequence goes on along the minus strand of NC_091152.1, from coordinate 29,015,282 downwards.
CCTATGTTACCTTACCTTACCTACCTTTCCTAACTTAACCTGCTTAACCTATCTTACCTATCTTACCTAACTTTACCTATCTTACCTAACTTAACTTTCATAACCTAACTTTACCTATCCTAACATAACTTACCTTACCTTACCTTCCCTATCTTACCTAACTGTACCTATCCTAACATAACTTACCTTACCTTACCTTCCCTAACTTAACCTAACTTTACCTATCCTAACTTAACTTACCTTTCATAACCTAACTTTACCTATCCTAACATAACTTACCTTACCTTCCCTAACTTAACCTAACTTTACCTATCCTAACTTAACTTACCTAACTTATTCTGCTTAACATAACTTACCTTACCTTCCCTATCTAACCTAACTTTACCTATCCTATCCTAACCTAACTTGTCTTACCTAACTTAATCTTACATTCCCAAACTGATGTATCCTAACTTATCTAGTCCAACCAGACATGCTCTAACTTACATAAGTATTCCTTCTTGTCTTTTGTGTTTCGTCAATCATTGTCTCATATTCATTTACTCATTTCATTAGTTAATTTCTCAAATGGACGTTTTTGCATTTCAAGTGCTATTTGTTAGAGATTGGATATTTAAGCATTTCAAAGAATTTTTGTTATATATGGGCATTTACTCATTTCAAGGGATAATTTCTCAAATGGACGTTTTTGCATTTCAAGTGTTATTTGTTTAAGATTGGGTATTTAACCATTTCAAAGGATTTTTGTTATATATGGGAACTTACTCGTTTCAAGGGCTAATTTCTCAAATGGTCATTTTTGCAGATCAAGGGTTATTTGTTAAAGTTCATCAAGTTGCTCATAAGTTGTATTAGTAGGTTCTATCTTATGTTCTTATTCCCCAACCCTTTAACCTAACCTTTCAGATGTAGTTTGTTGAATATATTATCCTTTTCCTAACCTTTCAGATGTAGTTTTGTTTCTCCTTTTGTATATTTTTACCCAAACCCACCATCCCACTTAACCATCTTTCCTTCTTTACTTTGTTTTCACATATAAGTTCATTCTTTATCTTAGTAATAATAAAATTACAATAGTAAAGAATCAGATCTACTATGACTTGAAATCGAGAAACAAGAGCTCAAGGGAGTGAGAGCATGAAAGAAGAGCAAGGAGTAAGAGAGAGGGGGCGGAAGAAAATGGGACCAAAGAAGAGAGAATGAGAGAGAGAGTGTGGGCATGGGGGAACTAAGACTTGAATTTGAGAAAAAAGAAAACTAAGTGAATGAGAGTGAGGGTGTGAGAATGGGAACACTAAGACTTGAATTGAGAAAAAGAAAAACTAAGTGAATGAGAATGAGGGTGTGAGAATGGGAGCAATAAGACTTGAATTTGAGAAACAAGAGAGCATTTGAGCAAATGAGGGAGAGAGAGGGGGAGGAAGAGAGAGAATAAGGGAGAGAGATAGAAAAGGAGGGCTAGAAGGAGTAGGAGAATCAAAGTAAAGAAGGAAAGATGGTTAAGTGGGATGGTGGGTTTGGGTAAAAATATACAAAAGGAGAAACAAAACTACATCTGAAAGGTTAGGAAAAGGATAATATATTCAACAAACTACATCTGAAAGGTTAGGTTAAAGGGTTGGGGAATAAGAACATAAGATAGAACCTACTAAATACACTAAGATTACAAGAGGTTAGGTTAAGGGGTTGGGGAATAAGAACATAAGATAGAACCTACTAATACAACTTATGAGCAACTTGATGAACTTTAACAAATAACCCTTGATCTGCAAAAATGACCATTTGAGAAATTAGCCCTTGAAACGAGTAAGTTCCCATATATAACAAAAATCCTTTGAAATGGTTAAATACCCAATCTTAAACAAATAACACTTGAAATGCAAAAACGTCCATTTGAGAAATTATCCCTTGAAATGAGTAAATGCCCATATATAACAAAAATTCTTTGAAATGCTTAAATATCCAATCTCTAACAAATAGCACTTGAAATGCAAAAACGTCCATTTGAGAAATTAACTAATGAAATGAGTAAATGAATATGAGACAATGATTGACGAAACACAAAAGACAAGAAGGAATACTTATGTAAGTTAGAGCATGTCTGGTTGGACTAGATAAGTTAGGATACATCAGTTTGGGAATGTAAGATTAAGTTAGGTAAGACAAGTTAGGTTAGGATAGGATAGGTAAAGTTAGGTTAGATAGGGAAGGTAAGGTAAGTTATGTTAAGCAGAATAAGTTAGGTAAGTTAAGTTAGGATAGGTAAAGTTAGGTTAAGTTAGGGAAGGTAAGGTAAGTTATGTTAGGATAGGTAAAGTTAGGTTATGAAAGGTAAGTTAAGTTAGGATAGGTAAAGTTAGGTTAAGTTAGGGAAGGTAAGGTAAGGTAAGTTATGTTAGGATAGGTACAGTTAGGTAAGATAGGGAAGGTAAGGTAAGGTAAGTTATGTTAGGATAGGTAAAGTTAGGTTATGAAAGTTAAGTTAGGTAAGATAGGTAAAGTTAGGTAAGATAGGTAAGATAGGTTAAGCAGGTTAAGTTAGGAAAGGTAGGTAAGGTAAGGTAACATAGGTAAAGTTAGGTAAGATAGGTAAGATAGGTAAAGTTAGGTAAGATAGGTTAAGCAGGTTAAGTTAGGAAAGGTAGGTAAGGTAAGGTAACATAGGTAAAGTTAGGTAAGATAGTTTAAGCAGGATAAGTTAGGAAAGGTAGGTAAGGTAAGGTAACATAGGTAAAGTTAGGTTAGGTTAGGTAAGATAGGTAAGGTAAGGTAACATAGGTAAAGTTAGGTTATGCAGGTTAAGTTAGGTAAGATAGGTAAAGTTAGGTAAGATAGGGAAGGTAAGGTAAGGTATGTTAGGATAGGTAAAGCTAGGTTTAGGAACGTTACGTTAACTAAGTAACATTGGGTGGAGAGGATAGGTTACGTAGGTTTGAACAGTGTAGTTCAGAGAACAGTTTTAGGGTAAAGCAACTAAGAAAATATGTTTTAACAGAAATGCAGGTTTGGTATGAAAAGCTGAACTAGTTACATTTTGGAGAGAAAATTTTATGACTGAAGATGTCTTAAAGAATAACATGATGGAAGAAGGAGAGTTTCTTTGATGAATGAAGGTGTCTTAGAGAACAACTTTGGAGAATGAAGATGAATTAGAGATCGCTTTGATGACTCTGAGAATAACTCCGGTCAACGAATATGGATTGGAAAGTTTCTCTAATGAACGAAGGTGAGTTAAGATTAACTTTTATGATTTAGAGAACATCTTTGGTAGCTCTGAGAAAGACTTTGTTGTCTTAGAGAATAACTTTCAGGACTTAGAGAATGTCTTTGATGAATGGAAGTGAGTTAGAGAATAACTTTAGATGTCTCTGAGAATGTCTTTGGATAACTCTGAGATTAACTTTGATGTCTTTGAAACAACTTTGACGTCTCTTGGAATAACTTTTGTGGACATGAGAATATCTTTGGATAACTCTGAGATTAACTTTGATAGCTCTGGGAATAACTTTTATGATTTTGAGAACATCTTTGATGTCTTGGAGAACAACATTGATGTTTAGAGAACAACTTTGATGACCAAGATTAACTTTAGATGTCTCTGAGAATAACTTTATAACATAGAAATTAAATTTAGATGTCTCTGAAAATATCTTTGATGACTTCGAGAATAACATTTGATGTCTCTGAGAATAACTTTAGATGTCTCTGAAAATAACTTTGATGAAAGAAGATGTCTTAGATTAACTTTTGATGACTTTGAAAACAAGTTTGATGAACAAAGATGTTTTGAAAGTTTCTCTGACGAACGAAGGTGACTCTGAGAATAACTTTTATGTCTTAGAGAAGAACATTGATGGTTTAGAGAGAATATCTTTGATGAAAAATGATGTCTTAGATTAACTTTGATGACTCTGTGAATAAGTTTGATGACTTTGAGAACAAGTTTGATAGCTCTGAGAATGACTTTTATGCCTCTGAGAATAACTTTGATGAATAAAGATGTTTGGAAAGTTTCTCTGAAGAACGAAGGTGACTCTGAGAATAACTTTTGTTAGCTCTTTGAATAACTTTGATGTCTTTGAAACAACTTTGATGAATGGAAGTGAGTTAGAGATTACCTTTGCTAACTCTGAGATCAACTTTGATGAACAAAAGAGAGTTAGAGATTACATTTGATAACTCTAAGATTAACTTTAGATGTCTCTGAGACAAACTTTTATAACATAGAAATTAACTTTAATGACCAAAGTGAGTTAGAGAATACCTTTTGATGACTCCGAGAATAATTTTGATAGCTCTGAGAATGACTTTTGTTGTCTTGGAATAACTTTAGATGACTTTGAGAATGTCTTTGAGAACATGAGTAGTATTTTGTTAGCTCTGAATAACTTTGATGACTTTGAGAATGACTTCTGAGAACATGGGTAGTATTTGAATGCGTCTTTGATGTAATGAAAAGTAACTTTGATGTCTCGAAGATATCTTGCAGATCAACTTTGATGACAGAGATTAACTTTTGTTGTTTTAGAGATTAACTTTTTGATAGCTCCGAGAATAACTTTTATGCCTCTGAGATTAACTTTAATGAACGAAGATGTCTTAGAAAGTTCTCTGATGAATGAAAGGCTACTTGGAGAATAGCATTTTGATGACTGAGATTAACTTTTTGATGACTGAGAATAACTTTGAGGATGCGAGTAAATTTTTGAGTGTTTGAGAGTGTCTTTTGATATCTCGAAGAGTAACTTTGGTGTTACGGAGAGCACCTTTGACTATTTTTCTTACTTAGCGACATATAATTTTAGTTACGAAAGTGTTGAAAAAGTTACATTTGACTCTTTTAGTTGAGGAAAAAGACAAATATGACGACAGTGACTATTTTAGTGCTCCACAAAGTATAATGCCAGTTAAGAACGACGATGATAGATATCTTTGACTATATTTTCTTACTTGACTATGGATAAAGTTAGTTATGAACAGTGCTGAAAAGATTCCTTTGACAATTTTTAGCTAAGCGAAAGGCTGTTTTAGTTAAGAACGGTGTTGAATGAGGCTATTTCTGACTATTTTTTAGTGCTCCACAAAGTATAAATGTCAGTTAAGAACGACGATGATAGATATCTTTGACTATATTTTCTTACTTGACGAAAACATAATGGCTGTTACGAAATGATGAATATGACTTTTTCTGCTGATTGATGGATAATTTTAGTTATGAAATGACAATGAAACATGAAGAACACGGTTATTTTCTGATGACTAGGGAATAAGTTTAGTTATGAACAGTGTTGGAAAGATTCCTTTGACAATTTTTTCTTACTTGATGAAACATAGCGACTGTTAAGAAAGTGCTGAAAGAAGTTTCCTTTGACAATTTTTAGCTAAGAGAAAGGTTGTTTTAGTTAAGAACAGTGTTGAACGAGGCTATTTCTGACTATTTTTAGTTGACTGGATAATAAGTTTAGTTGAGAAATGACGAAAGTGACTATGTTTTAGTTGATTGGCGAAAGATTTTTTTAGTTAAGGAATGTTAGATAGGGGAAAAACCCAGAGAACATATGGGGAACATGGCAAAGAACATATGTAAGAAAAGTTGATGAATACAGTGAACATGAAAACATGATAAGGAGAATAGGGAATACAAAGAATGAACAATGGACTTGTGAAGAACATGGAGAATATGACAAAGAATGTAGAAAACATGTAAGTGAAGGTGAAAAAACGAAGTGATCTTGTGAGGAACATGAACTTGTAGAGGATCATGAATATTGTAAAGAACACAAATATGGAAGTTAGCATGAATATTGAGTATAAAAGTTGTAAAGAGAACATGTGATGAACATGAAAACATAGAAAATATGACTAGAATTTGTAGAGAAAGTAATGAGACTAAGAGAAAGATTACAGAAAAAAATGGAGATACTTGTGAAAATATGAACTGAATGGGACTGTGAACATTTGAAGAACATGGAGTGAACATAGAAAACATGGACAAAATGTGAAGAACACAGCTGAATATAGAGAAAATATGCAAATACAGTATGATTATTGAAGGTTTTGATACGTTGGGGATGAGAAGGGTAAAGTAAATACTCTGATAAACAGATAGGCTGGAGAGGGACTTGATCGAATATATTTATGTCTGATGATCTAAGGCTGAGGAAATGGAGCTTGGTTAATGCCCCGATTAATTTTACTACGTTAGAAATACGGTGATCTTAAATCTCAGGGTGATTTAGTTGGAAAATAAAGAACTTGTACAAATGAACTAAGCTGGGGCACAAGAGTTGAAACTTGATAACTGAACTGGTTTTTATTTACTATGTCTGAAAATGTAGTTGGGTGATTTGGACTGAGAGTAATGATTTTACAAAAGTGAGCTTGGACAGAGGACAAGAGCTAGAGTTTTATAATTGTTTACTTCATATTTACTATGTCTGAAATACAGCGGGTAAAAATTTCAGGGAAATTGATGGTTTATTTACAAAGATATGAAAGAGAACTAAGGCGGGGACGAGAGCTGGAGCTCGATAACTGACTTGATTTTATTTACTAACTTTGAAGTATGTCTGCTTTAAATTTTAGGGAAATTGATGGGTTATTTACAAAGATACGAAGGAGAACTAAGGCGAGGACGAGAGCTGGAGCTCGATAACTGACTTGATTTTATTTACGGTGTCTGAAATACAGAGGGTAAAAATTTCAGGGAAATTGGACTGTTACTAACGAAGATACGAGAGAGAGCTAAGGCGGAGGACGAGAGCTGGAGCTCAGTAACTGACTTGATCTTATTTATGGTGCCTGAAATACAGAGGGTAAAAATTTCAGGGAAATTGGACTGATACTAACGAAGATACGAGAGAGAGCTAAGGCGGAGGACAAGCGCTGGAGCTTGGTAACTAAATTACTAACGAAGGTGACTCTGAGAATAGACTAACATGATTTATTTGTGTAAAACTGACTTGCTTAATGAAAAGGAGCAAACATACTGACTTGCTTAATGAAAAGGAGCAAACATACGATGTTGGAAAATAGTTGAACTGAACTGAATGAAAGGAGAGAGAGAGAGAGAGGAGGGACGGTCCAGATATTATGAAGATAAGATAAGATTAAGAGCCGACTGGCTGGCTGTGCGCAAAGTAAATAAAGGTGACGCGAGAGATTGCGAGGTAAGGGGGGGAGGGAGGGGGGTGTGATGTACGAGACTTGAAAACCATGACTTACACAGGTGATTTTCTAAATTTATATGAATAACTAAGGCTTACATAGACGATTTTGTAAGTTGAAAACATGTAAAATATGTCCGTAGAGTTCTCCTGGAAGCCCTAAAGAGCTACATACGTTACTTGAATTGGTCCCATAAGGCCTTAACAAACTTCTAAGTCTCGGAAATTATTTTCTCATAAGAATTCCATACTTCTAAAATCTGTGACACAAAATTTACCTGAAAACCCTGGCTCACAGACATGAATTTTCTCCAAGAAAAAAAAATATCGTCTGTGCGTCTTACACCGCACAGGGGTCCTCTGGCCAAAAAAAAAAAATATCGTCTGTGCGTCTTACACCGCACAGGGGTCCTCTGGCCAAAAAAAAATATCGTCTGTGCGTCTTACACCCTACTACTACTGTGGTACTGAACGGTCCAGCTTCATCTCTGTGGTACTGAACGGACCCGCTTCATCACTGTGGTACTGAACGGTCCAGCTTCATCACTGTGGTGCTGAACGGACCAGCTTCATCACTGTGGTGCTCAACGGTCCAGCTTCATCACTGTGGTACTGAACGGTCCAGCTTCATCACTGTGGTACTGAACGGACCAGCTTCATCACTGTGGTACTGAACGGTCCAGCTTCATCTCTGTGGTACTGAACGGACCCGCTTCATCACTGTGGTACTGAACGGTCCAGCTTCATCACTGTGGTGCTGAACGGACCAGCTTCATCACTGTGGTGCTCAACGGTCCAGCTTCATCACTGTGGTACTGAACGGTCCAGCTTCATCACTGTGGTACTGAACGGACCAGCTTCATCACTGTGGTACTGAACGGACCAGCTTCATCACTGTGGTACTGAACGGACCAGCTTCATCACTGTGGTACTGAACGGACCAGCTTCATCACTGTGGTGCTGAACGGACCAGCTTCATTACTGTGGTGCTGAACGGTCCAGCTTCATCACTGAGGTGCTCAACGGACCAGCTTCATCACTGTGGTACTGAACGGACCAGCTTCATTACTGTGGTGCTGAACGGACCAGCTTCATCACTGTGGTGCTGAACGGACCAGCTTCATCACTGTGGTACTGAACGGACCAGCTTCATCACTGTGGTGCTGAACGGACCAGCTTCATTACTGTGGTGCTGAACGGTCCAGCTTCATCACTGTGGTACTGAACGGTCCAGCTTCATCTCTGTGGTACTGAACGGTCCAGCTTCATCTCTGTGGTACTGAACGGACCCACTTCATCACTGTGGTACTGAACGGTCCAGCTTCATCACTGAGGTGCTCAACGGACCAGCTTCATCACTGTGGTGCTGATCGATCCAGCTTCATAACTGTGGTACTGAACGGTCCAGCTTCATCTCTGTGGTACTGAACGGACCCGCTTCATCACTGTGGTACTGAACGGTCCAGCTTCATCACTGTGGTGCTGAACGGACCAGCTTCATCAATGTGGTGCTCAACGGTCCAGCTTCATCACTGTGGTACTGAACGGTCCAGCTTCATCTCTGTGGTGCTGAACGGACCAGCTTCATCTCTGTGGTGCTGAACGGACCCGCTTCATCTCTGTGGTACTGAACGGTCCAGCTTCATCTCTGTGGTGCTGAACGGTCCAGCTTCATCTCTGTGGTGCTGAACGGACCCGCTTCATCTCTGTGGAACTGAACGGTCCAGCTTCATCACTGTGGTGCTGAACGGTCCAGCTTCATCTTTGTGGTACTGAACGGTCCAGCTTCATCACTGTGGTACTGAACGGTCCAGCTTCATCACTGTGGTGCTGAACGGACCCGCTTCATCACTGTGGTACTGAACGGTCCAGCTTCATCTCTGTGGTACTGAACGGACCAGCTTCATCACTGTGGTAATGAGCGGTCCAGCTTCATCTCTGTGGTGCTGAACGGACCCGCTTCATCACTGTGGTGCTGAACGGACCAGCTTCATCTCTGTGGTTCTGAACGGACCCGCTTCATCTCTGTGGTACTGAACGGTCCAGCTTCATTTCTGTGGTGCTGAACGGTCCAGCTTCATCTCTGTGGTGCTGAACGGTCCAGCTTCATCTCTGTGGTGCTGAACGGTCCAGCTTCATCTCTGTGGTGCTGAACGGTCCAGCTTCATCACTGTGGTACTGAACGGTCCAGCTTCATCTATGTGGTACTGAACGGACCCGCTTCATCACTGTGGTACTGAACCGTCCAGCTTCATCTCTGTGGTACTGAACGGACCCGCTTCATCACTGTGGTACTGAACGGACCAGCTTCATCACTGTGGTGCTGAACGGACCCGCTTCATCACTGTGGTACTGAACGGACCAGCTTCATCTCTGTGGTACTGAACGGTCCAGCTTCATCACTGTGGTACTGAACGGTCCAGCTTCATCACTGTGCTGCTGAACGGACCAGCTTCATCACTGTGGTGCTGAACGGACCAGCTTCATCACTGTGGAAATGAACGGACCAGCTTCATCACTGTGGTAATGAACGGACCAGCTTCATCACTGTAGTGCTGAACGGTCCAGCTTCATCACTGTGGTACTGAACGGTCCAGCTTCATCTCTGTGGTGCTGAACGGTCCAGCTTCATCTCTGTGGTGCTGAACGGTCCAGCTTCATCTCTGTGGTGCTGAACGGTCCAGCTTCATCTCTGTGGTGCTGAACGGTCCAGCTTCATCTCTGTGGTGCTAAACGGACCCGCTTCATCACTGTGGTACTGAACGGTCCAGCTTCATCTCTGTGGTACTGAACGGACCCGCTTCATCACTGTGGTACTGAACGGACCAGCTTCATCACTGTGGTACTGAACGGACCCGCTTCATCACTGTGGTACTGAACGGACCAGCTTCATCTCTGTGGTACTGAACGGTCCAGCTTCATCACTGTGGTACTGAACGGTCCAGCTTCATCACTGTGGTGCTGAACGGACCAGCTCCATCACTGTGGTGCTGAACGGACCAGCTTCATCACTGTGGTAATGAACGGATCAGCTTCATCACGGTGGTGCTGAACGGTCCAGCTTCATCACTGTGGTACTGAACGGACCAGCTTCATCACTGTGGTGCTGAACGGACCCGCTTCATCACTGTGGTGCTGAACGGACCAGCTTCATCACTGTGGTGCTGAACGGAACAGCTTCATCACTGTGGTACTGAACGGACCAGCTTCATCTCTGTGGTACTGAACGGTCCAGCTTCATCACTGTGGTACTGAACGGTCCAGCTTCATCACTGTGGTGCTGAACGGTCCAGCTTCATCACTGTGGTACTGAACGGACCAGCTTCATCTCTGTGGTACTGAACGGACCACCTTCATCACTGTGGTAATGAACGGACCAGCTTCATCACTGTGGTAATGAACGGACCAGCTTCATCTCTGTGGTGCTGAACGGACCCGCTTCATCACTGTGGTAATGAACGGACCCGCTTCATCACTGTGGTAATGAACGGACCAGCTTCATCACTGTGGTAATGAACGGACCAGCTTCATCTCTGTGGTGCTGAACGGACCAGCTTCATCAATGTGGTGCTCAACGGTCCAGCTTCATCACTGTGGTACTGAACGGTCCAGCTTCATCTCTGTGGTGCTGAACGGACCAGCTTCATCTCTGTGGTGCTGAACGGACCCGCTTCATCTCTGTGGTACTGAACGGTCCAGCTTCATCTCTGTGGTGCTGAACGGTCCAGCTTCATCTCTGTGGTGCTGAACGGACCCGCTTCATCTCTGTGGAACTGAACGGTCCAGCTTCATCACTGTGGTGCTGAACGGTCCAGCTTCATCTTTGTGGTACTGAACGGTCCAGCTTCATCACTGTGGTACTGAACGGTCCAGCTTCATCACTGTGGTGCTGAACGGACCCGCTTCATCACTGTGGTACTGAACGGTCCAGCTTCATCTCTGTGGTACTGAACGGACCAGCTTCATCACTGTGGTAATGAGCGGTCCAGCTTCATCTCTGTGGTGCTGAACGGACCCGCTTCATCACTGTGGTGCTGAACGGACCAGCTTCATCTCTGTGGTTCTGAACGGACCCGCTTCATCTCTGTGGTACTGAACGGTCCAGCTTCATTTCTGTGGTGCTGAACGGTCCAGCTTCATCTCTGTGGTGCTGAACGGTCCAGCTTCATCTCTGTGGTGCTGAACGGTCCAGCTTCATCTCTGTGGTGCTGAACGGTCCAGCTTCATCACTGTGGTACTGAACGGTCCAGCTTCATCTATGTGGTACTGAACGGACCCGCTTCATCACTGTGGTACTGAACCGTCCAGCTTCATCTCTGTGGTACTGAACGGACCCGCTTCATCACTGTGGTACTGAACGGACCAGCTTCATCACTGTGGTGCTGAACGGACCCGCTTCATCACTGTGGTACTGAACGGACCAGCTTCATCTCTGTGGTACTGAACGGTCCAGCTTCATCACTGTGGTACTGAACGGTCCAGCTTCATCACTGTGCTGCTGAACGGACCAGCTTCATCACTGTGGTGCTGAACGGACCAGCTTCATCACTGTGGAAATGAACGGACCAGCTTCATCACTGTGGTAATGAACGGACCAGCTTCATCACTGTAGTGCTGAACGGTCCAGCTTCATCACTGTGGTACTGAACGGTCCAGCTTCATCTCTGTGGTGCTGAACGGTCCAGCTTCATCTCTGTGGTGCTGAACGGTCCAGCTTCATCTCTGTGGTGCTGAACGGTCCAGCTTCATCTCTGTGGTGCTGAACGGTCCAGCTTCATCTCTGTGGTGCTAAACGGACCCGCTTCATCACTGTGGTACTGAACGGTCCAGCTTCATCTCTGTGGTACTGAACGGACCCGCTTCATCACTGTGGTACTGAACGGACCAGCTTCATCACTGTGGTACTGAACGGACCCGCTTCATCACTGTGGTACTGAACGGACCAGCTTCATCTCTGTGGTACTGAACGGTCCAGCTTCATCACTGTGGTACTGAACGGTCCAGCTTCATCACTGTGGTGCTGAACGGACCAGCTCCATCACTGTGGTGCTGAACGGACCAGCTTCATCACTGTGGTAATGAACGGATCAGCTTCATCACGGTGGTGCTGAACGGTCCAGCTTCATCACTGTGGTACTGAACGGACCAGCTTCATCACTGTGGTGCTGAACGGACCCGCTTCATCACTGTGGTGCTGAACGGACCAGCTTCATCACTGTGGTGCTGAACGGAACAGCTTCATCACTGTGGTACTGAACGGACCAGCTTCATCTCTGTGGTACTGAACGGTCCAGCTTCATCACTGTGGTACTGAACGGTCCAGCTTCATCACTGTGGTGCTGAACGGTCCAGCTTCATCACTGTGGTACTGAACGGACCAGCTTCATCTCTGTGGTACTGAACGGACCACCTTCATCACTGTGGTAATGAACGGACCAGCTTCATCACTGTGGTAATGAACGGACCAGCTTCATCTCTGTGGTGCTGAACGGACCCGCTTCATCACTGTGGTAATGAACGGACCCGCTTCATCACTGTGGTAATGAACGGACCAGCTTCATCACTGTGGTAATGAACGGACCAGCTTCATCTCTGTGGTGCTGAACGGACCCGCTTCATCACTGTGGTAATGAACGGACCAGCTTCATCACTGTGGTAATGAACGGACCAGCTTCATCTCTGTGGTGCTGAACGGACCTGCTTCATCACTGTGGTACTGAACGGTCCAGCTTCATCTCTGTGGTGCTGAACGGTCCAGCTTCATCTCTGTGGTACTGAACGGTCCAGCTTCATCACTGTGGTACTGAACGGTCCAGCTTCATCACTGTGGTACTGAACGGTCCAGCTTCATCACTGTGGTGCTGAACGGTCCAGCTTCATCTCTGTGGTGCTGAACGGACCAGCTTCATCACTGTGGTGCTGAACGGACCCGCTTCATCACTGTGGTGCTGAACGGTCCAGCTTCATCTCTGTGGTACTGAACGGTCCAGCTTCATCACTGTGGTACTGAACGGTCCAGCTTCATCACTGTGGTGCTGAACGGTCCAGCTTCATCTCTGTGGTACTGAACGGTCCAGCTTCAAAACTGTGGTACTGAACGGTCCAGCTTCTACACTGTGGTACTGAACGGTCCAGCTTCAACACTGTGGTACTGAACGGTCCAGCTTCATCACTGTGGTGCTGAACGGTCCAGCTTTATCACTGTGGTGCTGAACGGACCATCTTCATCGCTGTGGTGCTGAACGGTCCAGCTTCATCACTGTGGTACTGAACGGTCCAGTTTCATCTCTGTGGTACTGAACGGACCCGCTTCATCACTGTGGTACTGAACTGACCCGCTTCATCACTGTGGTACTGAACGGTCCAGCTTCATCACTGTGGTGCTGAACGGACCCGCTTCATCACTGTGGTGCTGAACGGACCCGCTTCATCACTGTGGTGCTGAACGAACCCGCTTCATCACTGTGGTGCTGAACGGACCAGCTTCATCTCTGTGGTGCTGAACGGATCAGCTTCATCGCTCTGGTGCTGAACGGACCAGCTTCATCGCTGTGGTGCTGAACGGACCCGATTCATCTCTGTGGAGCTGAACGGACCCGCTTCTTCGCTGTGGTGCTGAACGGACCCGCTTCATCGCTGTGGTGCTGAACGGACCCGCTTCATCGCTGTGGTGCTGAACGGACCAGCTTCATCGCTGTGGTGCTGAACGGACCCGCTTCATCACTGTGGTGCTGAACGGACCCGCTTCATCACTGTGGTGCTGAACGGACCAGCTTCATCACTGTGGTTCTGAACGGACCCGCTTCAACACTGTGGTGCTGAACGGACCAGCTTCAACACTGTGGTGCTGAACGGACCCGCTTCATCACGGTGGTGCTGAACGGACCAGCTTCAACACTGTGGTGCTGAACGGACCAGCTTCATCACTGTGGTGCTGAACGGACCAGCTTCAAGACTGTGGTGCTGAACGGACCCGCTTCATCACTGTGGTAAAGAACGGACCCGCTTCATCACTGTGGTAATGAACGGACCAGCTTCATCACTCTGGTAATGAACGGAGCAGCTTCATCACTGTGGTGCTGAACGGACCAGCTTCATCACTGTGGTACTGAACGGTCCAGCTTCATCACTGTGGTGCTGAACTGTCCAGCTTCATCTCTGTGGTGCTGAACGGACCAGCTTCATCACTGTGGTGCTGAACGGACCCGCTTCATCACTGTGGTGCTGAACGGTCCAGCTTCATCTCTGTGGTACTGAACGGTCCAGCTTAATCACTGTGGTACTGAACGGTCCAGCTTCATCACTGTGGTGCTGAACGGTCCAGCTTCAACACTGTGGTAATGAACGGTCCAGCTTCAACACTGTGGTACTGAACGGTCCAGCTTCATCACTGTGGTGCTGAACGGTCCAGCTTTATCACTGTGGTGCTGAACGGACCATCTTCATCGCTGTGGTGCTGAACGGTCCAGCTTCATCACTGTGGTACTGAACGGTCCAGCTTCATCTCTGTGGTACTGAACGGACCCGCTTCATCACTGTGGTACTGAACTGACCCGCTTCATCACTGTGGTACTGAACGGTCCAGCTTCATCACTGTGGTGCTGAACGGACCCGCTTCATCACTGTGGTGCTGAACGGACCTGCTTCATCACTGTGGTGCTGAACGGACCCGCTTCATCACTGTGGTGCTGAACGGACCAGCTTCATCTCTGTGGTGCTGACCGGACCAGCTTCATCGCTCTGGTGCTGAACGGACCAGCTTCATCGCTCTGGTGCTGAACGGACCCGATTCATCTCTGTGGAGCTGAACGGACCCGCTTCTTCGCTGTGGTGCTGAAAGGACCCGCTTCATCGCTGTGGTGCTGAACGGACCCGCTTCATCGCTGTGGTGCTGAACGGACCAGCTTCATCGCTGTGGTGCTGAACGGACCCGCTTCATCGCTGTGGTGCTGAACGGACCCGCTTCATCACTGTGGTGCTGAACGGACCCGCTTCATCACTGTGGTGCTGAACGGACCCGCTTCATCACTGTGGTGCTGAACGGACCAGCTTCAACACTGTGGTGCTGAACGGACCCGCTTCATCACTGTGGTGCTGAACGGACCAGCTTCAACACTGTGGTGCTGAACGGACCAGCTTCATCACTGTGGTGCTGAACGGACCAGCTTCAACACTGTGGTGCTGAACGGACCCGCTTCATCACTGTGGTAATGAACGGACCCGCTTCATCACTGTGGTAATGAACGGACCAGCTTCATCACTGTGGTAATGAACGGACCAGCTTCATCACTGTGGTGCTGAACGGACCAGCTTCAACACTGTGGTGCTGAATGGACCCGTTTCATCACTGTGGTAATGAACGGACCAGCTTCATCTCTGTGGTGCTGAACGGACCAGCTTCAACACTGTGGTGCTGAACGGACCAGCTTCATCACTGTGGTGCTGAACGGACCAGCTTCAACACTGTGGTGCTGAACGGACCCGCTTCATCACTGTGGTAATGAACGGACCAGCTTCATCACTGTGGTAATGAACGGACCAGCTTCATCACTGTGGTAATGAACGGACCAGCTTCATCACTGTGGTAATGAACGGACCAGCTTCATCACTGTGGTAATGAACGGACCAGCTTCATCACTGTGGTAATGAACGGACCAGCTTCATCACTCTGGTAATGAACGGACCAGCTTCATTACTCTGGTAATGAACGGACCAGCTTCATCACTGTGGTAATGAACTTACCAGCTTCATCACTGTGGTAATGAACGGACCAGCTTCATCACTCTGGTAATGAACGGACCAGCTTCATCACTGTGGTAATGAACGGACCAGCTTCGTCACTGTGGTAATGAACGGACCAGCTTCGTCACTGTGGTAATGAACGGACCAGCTTCATCACTGTGGTAATGAACGGACCAGCTTCATCACTGTGGTAATGAACGGACCAGCTTCATCACTGTGGTAATGAGCGGACCAGCTTCATCACTCTGGTAATGAACGGACCAGCTTCATTACTCTGGTAATGAACGGACCAGCTTCATCACTGTGGTAATGAACGGACCAGCTTCATCACTGTGGTAATGAACGGACCAGCTTCATCACTGTGGTAATGAACGGACCAGCTTCATCACTCTGGTAATGAACGGACCAGCTTCATTACTCTGGTAATGAACGGACCAGCTTCATCACTCTGGTAATGAACTGACCAGCTTCATCACTCTGGTAATGAACGGACCAGCTTCATCACTCTGGTAATGAACGGACCAGCTTCATCACTCTGGTAATGATCGGACCAGCTTCATCACTCTGGTAATGAACGGACCAGCTTCATTACTCTGGTAATGAACGGACCAGCTTCATCACTCTGGTAATGAAGGGACCAGCTTCATCACTCTGGTAATGAACGGACCAGCTTCATCACTCTGGTAATGAACGGACCAGCTTCATCACTCTGGTAATGATCGGACCAGCTTCATCACTCTGGTAATGAACGGACCAGCTTCATCACTCTGGTAATGAACGGACCAGCTTCATCACTCTGGTAATGATCGGACCAGCTTCATCACTCTTGTAATGAACGGACCAGCTTCATCACTCTGGTAATGATCGGACCAGCTTCATCACTCTGGTAATGAACGGACCAGCTTCATCACTCTGGTAATGAACGGACCAGCTTCATCACTCTGGTAATGAACGGACCAGTTTCATCACTCTGGTAATGATCGGACGGTATTCAATGGTATAATTTATGTGTCCTTGTTTGTGTGTGTGGTTGTTGTGTGGTGTGACAGCGTGCCCGTGTCGTGGCAGCCTGTGAGTGAGCAAGCACCTGTCTCGTTTATCACCTGTCCCATTAACTGTCCACTAAATTCATTATCTGCGGTGATAGAGAGCCTACCTGGCAGGTGGTAACGCTAATTATCTGCGGTGATAGAGAGCCTACCTGGCAGAAGGTAACGCTAATTATCTGCGGTGATAGTGTAACACTGTAAAAGTGTTTGGGTTAGTTTATTTAAAATATATATAGTACATGAGTCACAGACAAGGATCTGAGAGGCGCCAGTTGTCGGCCGGAGATCTCACACCTCTAACCGTTAATGACCCCAAGTGACCTGAGGTCAGATCATGAGAATTTCACCTTGCTTCCGCTAAGCGTATAATTGGAGCCGGGTAGCCTTCAAACATGCCGACGTTTAAGGAGTGGCTTGGTAGAGTGCCGGAGGCTATCTATTTGTGGGCGGAGTTAGCTACTAGGTTCCCCAATAAATACTCGAAGAACTATCGAGCAGAGGGCATTAACGAGACAGAACAGCAGACGAGAGCAGAGGAGACGGCCCTACCAGGGAGGCTGTCGGCCGGCAGGGCGGGAGTCTCTGTCTACTACAGACCCCCCCCCCCCCACTCTATTCAACTTAGACTCAGTCCTCGGTGAGTGAACATTAAGGTGACTTGTCGTGTTTTACAAGTGTTGTGTGACGATCAGGGGCAGTCAAGTTGTAGTGGTCTCAGATTCTTGGATGATGACTCACTTTGAATATTAATCGTTAACATTTTTAATTGGATTGCTTAAGTTATGATACTTATCATGAAAAATATAATTGTTGAATTTATTATTTAAATGGTCTTTCACTGTTTTCCCTAGAGAATTGAGTTGAGGTGAGAAAGCCTCTGTGGTTACTGTTTTCATGGTTTAGAATGAGTACATGATAAAGATGGGAACTACTAATAATGAACTCATGATAACATCTTTGGTGAATATTGTGATACAGACAAGTTCCATTCCTTGTCTTGTATGTAATGATCATGAATGGATGGTGGCAGCATTTCGTCTTCTACTATCTACTCTTCTACGTTTACTTTCTACTCTTCTCCTTCTACCTATCTACACCTCTCCTTCCCCCCCTCTCTGAACTCTCACTTTCAACTAATGACCCTCCTCGCTCCTCCCACCTCCCTACCTCTCACCCCAGACCCTCACTAATTACTTCACTATTCATTTCTTTCCTTTCGTTTTCTCTTATACGTTTGTGGCAATGATTCAGTATTCTAGAGTTCTCTCTAGAGTTTCGGGTAGCTGATCCAGTTACGGCGCCTTGTGGTCTTAGCACCTAGGTAGTCAAATACCTAGGTTACAAGGTGTTGAACGAGAGAGGTTGCCTTAGGAACTCTGGGAGTGTTCTAGAATAGTTAGCTAACTGGGGACGGGATAACGGACTAGAGAGAGCTGTTTCCCCCGGCCTCGTTAGTTAACTGGGGGGTGGAATAATGGACAAGATAGAGCTATTTCCCCCAACCCCCGTTACAATAGAGAGCCTACCTGGCAGAAGGTAACGCTAATTATCTGCGGTGATAGAGAGCCTACCTGGCAGGTGGTAACGCTAATTATCTGCGGTGATAGAGAGCCTACCTGGCAGGTGGTAACGCTAATTATCTGCGGTGATAGAGAGCCTACCTGGCAGGAGGTAACGCTAATTATCTGCGGTGATAGAGAGCCTACCTGGCAGGTGGTAACGCTAATTATCTGCGGTGATAGAGAGCCTACCTGGCAGGTGGTAACGCTAATTATCTGCGGTGATAGAGAGCCTACCTGGCAGGTGGTAACGCTAATTATCTGCGGTGATAGAGAGCCTACCTGGCAGGTGGTAACGCTAATTATCTGCGGTGATAGAGAGCCTACCTGGCAGGAGGTAACGCTAATTATCTGCGGTGATAGAGAGCCTACCTGGCAGGAGGTAACGCTAATTATCTGCGGTGATAGAGAGCCTACCTGGCAGGTGGTAACGCTAATTATCTGTGGTGATAGAGAGCCTACCTGGCAGGAGGTAACGCTAATTATCTGCGGTGATAGAGAGCCTACCTGGCAGGAGGTAACGCTAATTATCTGCGGTGATAGAGAGCCTACCTGGCAGGAGGTAACGCTAATTATCTGCGGTGATAGAGAGCCTACCTGGCAGGAGGTAACGCTAATTATCTGCGGTGATAGAGAGCCTACCTGGCAGGAGGTAACGCTAATTATCTGCGGTGATAGAGAGCCTACCTGGCAGGAGGTAACGCTAATTATCTGCGGTGATAGAGAGCCTACCTGGCTGGAGGTAACGCTAATTAATTATCTTCTCTTGATTAATTCTCGTAATGGTGATCTGTGTTGTCCTTGAACCTTCGCCTCTTTCTTGGCAGTCTTTCTCCTGTGAGTAGTTGTTGGTGCTATTGGTTCCTTCTCTGTGAGTGCTGGGTTACCACATCCTTATTTCAACGATAGCAGAGTCACCATAAATAGCCAGATAACTCACCATTACTCACCATGGTACTCACTTTGCGGTACCAAAGCAAATGAAATGAAATTATAATTGTTTAATATATGAACGAATAGAGGAAAGGTGAGTTGATTTTAAAAGCTCCAATACCTGTTTATCCACTGATGTGTTCTTACCTTGAACGTCCTCCAGCACAACCTCTCTCTAACATGTGCCTACATTAGCACTAACAACACTACACCAGTACAGTACCAACACTAATCTCTGTAAGCACTATTACGCTACACAAAACCTCTCTGTAACCCCTGCTCTATTACTCAAATTACTCACCATTCGGCTCGACACTGGTTTAAGACGTGATAATCTCATGAATACTTTATAAGTGGATAAATTCATAACTATTTCAGGAATATTCTGTATTGGATTCTGAAATAGACAGCTCACAGACTCGGTCGTGTGCCGTCTGTCGTGTCAGGTAACGACATACAGAATTCACAGCATCAATCAAATTAATCTTAGTACGCACATTCAGACCAGGACTAAATAAAGCTTCAGGACGACTTGGACAGAATTTTAAAACGGACAGAACATTAACGGATGGACAGTTATGAGGACAAATGTTGGAGCTGACAGCTGGACAACGAGGAAATACGACATTTCTGAGTGAGAGATGAATTTAAAATTCAATGTTTTCATTTTCGAAATGTTGCTAATTGGACTCTAGTGATTATTTCTAGACGCTCTAGTAACTGGTTATCTAAAGGTTGCCATCAGCTGTACCTGTTATGTCAGGCCCCGATCATACAGTTCAGAATTAGAATCACCTGCCTTAAGGTGTTCAGAATTAGAATCACCTGCCTTAAAGTGTTCAGAATTAGAATCACCTGCCTTAAGGTGTTCAGAATTAGAATCACCTGCCTTAAGGTCCTCAGAATTAGAATCACCTACCTTAAGGTGCTCAGAATTAGAATCACCTGCCTTAAGGTGCTCAGAATTAGAATCACCTGCCTTAAGGTGCTCAGAATTAGAATCACCTGCCTTAAGGTCCTCAGAATTAGAATCACCTACCTTAAGGTGCTCAGAATTAGAATCACCTGCCTTAAGGTGCTCAGAATTAGAATCACCTGCCTTAAGGTGCTCAGAATTAGAATCACCTACCTTAAGGTGCTCAGAATTAGAATCACCTGCCTTAAGGTGCTCAGAATTAGAATCACCTGCCTTAAGGTGCTCAGAATTAGAATCACCTACCTTAAGGTGCTCAGAATTAGAATCACCTGCCTTAAGGTGCTCAGAATTAGAATCACCTACCTTAAGGTGCTCAGAATTAGAATCACCTGCCTTAAGGTGCTCAGAATTAGAATCACCTGCCTTAAGGTGATTCTTAAGGTGACTCAGCCTTTTGTGAACGTGAACGTTCACCAAAGTTAATGCGAACGTTCATGTTTAGGATATCCTCAAATAAGGATCTGAACATTAACGATATCCTTAGAGCAAGATATATTGTTTTCCGCTATCCTTAGAGCAAGATCTAGTATTTACTGCTATCCTTAGAGCAAACTCTACTCTTTTCCGCTATTCTTAGAGCAACACCTAGTCTTTACCGCTATCCTTAGAGCAACATATAGTCTTTTCTGCTATCCTCAGAGCAAGATCTCATCTTCCCTGCTATCCTCAGAGCAAGATCTGAAAGTTCACACTATCCTTAGAGCAGGAGCTAGGCAAGCGTTCACTCTATTCTCTGAGTGTGTTATCATCCAAACGTTTGTAAAGATATATTTATATTCTTTCTACGCCAGAGTCTAAAATCAATATCGAATCTCATTGACAACTTTCATACGAGTCTTGAGATGATTCAGTTATCACGTTATTTATACTCTAGCCAGAATGTGTATTTTATTTATTTGCTTATACTGTATTAATATCAAACTAATTTAGTACTATTTGTACTTTTTATCGTTTATAAAACCTTGTTTTACTTGGACTATTTCTACTTCTGTCGTATTAAGCAGTTTCTATATTTACTATAAACAAGTCAGTTAAGCTTAAAATAAATGCATTATTACCTTGATTGTTTATTTACCTGATGCCTTCGTGATAACTTTGTGAGACCAGATTCAGTAAATACTTTACATTGACTTAGGCGAGAGAGAGACTGTTGCTTCAGTAACATCTTTGTAAAGTATTGTGGCTTTACCTAGAGCATTGATGCTGATCAATGTTGTTTCAGCATTAACCATTATATCCACATTGATTCACTGACAACATACACATTGAACAATGTCACTTCACTGACAACATACACATTCAAGAATACACATTAAAATGACAACAACTTCACTGACAACAACTTCACTGACAACAACTTCGCTGACAACATTCGCATCAGTCAATTGATCTGCTCCGCCATCAACAGCTGTTGAAGCTGCTCCAACTCTCGGATAACTCGCTGATTTATCAATGACGCGTGACTGACAAAACTCAGGTTACACGACATTGCACTTCCTCATAAACCAGCTGAAAACTCCAGGTCTTATAAAAAGCTTTAAAGGAGAAACATTTCTCGGGTCCAATACCCTATATTGGAAAATAGATAAAAGTCAAACAGCAGCTCGCAGTCTCCAGCCACCAGAGTCAGCATCGATATGCAGCTAGCATAGGCCAGTAGAGCTTGGATCAATGTTTTGAGCCAACACAGAACGTTGAATTTCTTATACAGAATTATAAAAATATACACACGTCAATAATAATTCACTTATAATTCATCCTGGTAAGTCACTAGCCCATGTTTGAAGCTGCCAGTGGAAACGTGCCTTCGTCACCTTCAGTCTGTTGTGTAAACACGCATCAACGTCACAACTACGTAACTAAGTTGCCTATCCTAATCTTACTTGACCTAGCCTAACCTGACCTAACCTAATCTGACTTAACATAGCCTAATCTAACCTAACATAGCCTAATCTAACCTAACCTAGCCTAACATGACCTAACCTAGCCTAACCTGACCCAACCTAACCTGATCTAACCTAGCCTAAACTGACCTAGCCTAACATGACCTAATCTAATCTAACATAATCTAACTTAACCTGACCTAACCTAAACTTACCTAACCTAACCTACCCTAACCTAACATAATCTAACCTAACCTAACCTAATCTAATCTAATATAATCCAACTTAATCTAACTTAACCTAACTTATCCTGACCTAACCTAACCTAAACTTACCTAACCTAACCTACCCTAACTTAACATAATCTAACCTAACCTAATCAAATCATATCTAACCTAACCAAACTATGATAAAACAATATAATATACAAATATTAATTTTTATTTGAGGGGAAACCCCGTTTGCTTCTATACATTGTGATAGTTTCATGCTGTCAGCTGAATAAGTCATGTTTTGACGAATTAAAATGAACGGTTTTACAGCCTGGGAGAGTCACGCTAGCATGCTGGGAGAGTCACGCTAGCACGCTGGGAGAGTCACGCTAGCACGCTGGGAGAGTCACACTAGCACGCTGGGAGAGTCACACTAGCATGCCGGGAGAGTCACGCTAGCACGCTGGGAGAGTCACACTAGCATGCCGGGAGAGTCACGCTAGCACGCTGGGAGAGTCACGCTAGCACGCTAGCACGCTGGGAGAGTCACGCTAGCACGCTGGGAGAGTCACACTAGCACGCTGGGAGAGTCACACTAGCACGCTGGGAGAGTCACGCTAGCACGCTGGGAGAGTCACACTAGCACGCTGGGAGAGTCACGCTAACACGCTGGGAGAGTCACACTGGCACGCTGGGAGAGTCACACTAGCACGCTGGGAGAGTCACGCTAGCACGCTGGGAGAGTCACACTAGCACGTTGGGAGAGTCACGCTAGCACGCTGGGAGAGTCACACTAGCACGCTGGGAGAGTCACACTAGCACGCTGGGAGAGTCACGCTAGCACGCTGGGAGAGTCACACTAGCACGCTGGGAGAGTCACGCTTAGCAATGAAAAAAAACACTTTGTATTATTTCACATTTACTCAAATAATATCCTGGTTTAATATTTGCAATATTTATCAAATAAATTCTCTACAGAATAAATGCCAAAACTTAATATTTTTTATAATATATTATGCGTGACCGTGATGAATATACATCATTATGCCTGTAGGTGTTGAGCTAAGGCTCCTTGGTCCCGCCTCTCAACTGTCAATGAATTGGTGTACAAGGTTCTAAACCTATTGGGCTCTATTATATCCCAATTCAAACTATCAGAAAACTCTTGACCCCTGAAAGATTCGAACCTGATCAGCTAGGGCCTGTATACCTCTTGGCTTATTCGGTACTATAACCACTCAGCCACCGACTGTACAAAAGTATTGAGAAGTCTTATTACTGTACTCTACAAAAGAACTGTACTGTAGTGTAGTACTGGAAGTACTGTACAAAAGTATTGAGAAGTCTTATTACTATACTCTACAAAAGAACTGTACTGTAGTGTAGTACTGGAAGTACTGTACAAAAGTATTAGGAAGTCGTCAGAATTATATCCCCAACACTACTCATGGCATTATTGGGAACAGATATTTCATCAACTCTATTAAACATGCTGGAGCTGCATGAGTATTTGTGTTGACTTACAACTATGGTCGAATCTGTCTGTGACATTTATGTCACAGACAGATTCGAATCTGTATGTGTTAAGGCCACATTTGTAATCATATAATCTTTTACAATAAATTTCCCTATATAAACAAATATATAGAGGAGTGGTAGGAGAGGACATGTGCCAGTGTACGACAGAGCCCATCAAGGCTCTCCCGGGTGCTGCATATCGTCTTCTTTGAGGCTTATAGGTCCCTACAAACAACCAGAGGGGGGTACCCCCCTATATTTTATATTATATATATATATATATATATATATATATATATATATATATATATATATATATATATATATATATATATATATATATATATATATATATAAATGGAATGCATTAGGAAGTGATGTGGTGGAGGCTGACTCCACACACAGTTTCAAATAGTTTATATATATATATATATATATATATATATATATATATATATATATATATATATATATATATATATATATATATATATATATATATATATGTTATATATATGTTTGCAAACTTCTACATGGGTACCATCGAGCAAAAAGTCTTAGTCGACATGAACTTGAAACCGGCCATATACTGCAGGTATGTTGACGACATTTTTACACAGGTACCTGATGTCAGACATCTGCAGGAGCTGAAGGAGGCATTTGAGCAGAGTTCCGTGCTGCGTTTCACTTACGAGATGGAAAAGGATGGGAAGCTGCCCTTTCTAGATGTAACAGTCATGGAAAAGGGCGGAGGTTTCCACACTGCAGTCTACACTAAGGAAACAAACATAGGAATGTGCCTAAATGCCAACAGCGACTGCCCAGACAGGTACAAGAGGAGTGTTGTTAACGCATATGTCGACCGTGCTCTCAGCCACAGCTCAGAATGGAAGCAAGTCGACGAAGAACTCTGTAGGGTAAGGCAGGTCCTAGTCAATAACGGCTTCTCCAATGGTTTCGTCGAAGACATCATAAGAAGGAAAGTGAAAAGCCATGCAACCTCTGAAGAGACAACTAACACAACACCTATACCCCTTATTAGACTATTTTACAGGAACTTCTTTTCCACAGCTCATAAAACGGAGGAAAGGGTCCTGAAAGATATTGTTAATAGAAACATTATCCCTACAGACAAAAATCAGAGGATACAACTGACGATTTACTACAAAACCAGAAAAACGGCCAGCCTACTCAAGAGAAACTCTCCAGACACAAAACAGAACGCTTTAAAAGAGACTAACGTCGTCTATGCCTTCAAATGCCCTCTTGGGGACTGTAAGCTCCAAAAACCCCAGTATATAGGCAAGACAACAACATCTCTTTCTAGGCGTTTAACGATGCATAAGCAACAGGGCTCCATTAAGGAACATATAATCTCTTCCCACAACCAAACCATCGCCAGAGAAATCCTAGTAAACAACACAGAAATCATCGATAGATACAGCGATAGGAGGCGGCTTGACGTTTGCGAGGCACTACACATCAAGAAGTCAACACCAGCAATCAACAGCCAATTATTGCACAACTATATTCTACCCACCTCAAGACTCCTCTCCAATATAGAAGCATCAAGAAATATGGACCAATAGGCTTTCTACAAACACTTCTATTCAATATCCATTGTTTCGTGTTCTGTCTTGTGTTGATGAAATTAATACCCTATTAATACTTTTGTTCTGTCTTGTGTTGATGAAATTAATACCCTATTAATACCACATCTTGTTCTGTCTTGTGTTAATGCCACATCACCCCTTCCACCTCACTCAAATGTAGATATAAAATCGGAGATGCGTAAGTTCTATTCAGTTGCGTATTTGTGAACTAAAGTCTTTGAAAATGTAATAAGTTTTACGAAACGCGCTCGTGTCGCGTCAGACTAGAAATAAAAAGGAATTTTGGAGAATTGATTTTTGATTTACCTCCAACAGTGAAACGAAATGTACGAAAGATTGAGAAAATTCGTGTTAGAATTATTAATCTTAATTTTTCGGTCATATTTAATAATATATGTCTACAGGAAAGACTGCTACCAATATATATATATATATATATATATATATATATATATATATATATATATATATATATATATATATATATATATATATATATATATATATATATATATAAACTATTTGAAACTGTGTGGAGTCAGCCTCCACCACATCACTTCCTAATGCATTCCATTTACTAACTACTCTGACACTGAAAACGTTCTTTCTAATGTCACTGTGGCTCATTTGGGTACTCAATTTTCACCTCTGTCCCCAGTGCGCGTGTGCCTCCAGTGTTAAACTCGTTAATAACTCAAATTAATAAATATAATAAATAAACTTTAAATATACTGTGTCTTTTCTACACTGTCAGTTTCTCTGAGAGTGTGTGTGTATAT
The DNA here is from genome assembly GCF_040958095.1 of Procambarus clarkii. Lineage (NCBI taxonomy): Eukaryota > Metazoa > Arthropoda > Malacostraca > Decapoda > Cambaridae > Procambarus > Procambarus clarkii. Next base: position 28,988,852 of record NC_091152.1, on the reverse strand, counting down.
GCCTTTATATTTTCCCATGACTATCATATTTACTTTCCAATTTGCTTGTTTTATTTGAATGATGAGACGGTAGTCACCTGTAAACAGTGGCATGCTACCTGATCCTGCACCATTAATATGAAGCACGCTTACCTCGTGCTCTGAGTGTGTAGTTTATACCAAATAAAAGATTCAAGTTACCCAGATCATAAATATATTTCACCGTGGCATTACATTACCTTGATCCACTCATTAATGAGGGCATATTATCCCATGTTCCTCACTGTAATCTCGCCTGCATGTCATGGAACAGTTGGAAAAAAATTTCATTCCCAAGCATCAAAAGGTGTAGGATTACATTGCATCTTCGCACGATATCATCGAAATCTCTGAGAATATATTGTAAACATAACTTAGCACGAGGCTTTGTTGATGACAGCACGCGACCAGCGTCCTGGCTATATTATATATATATATATATATATATATATATATATATATATATATATATATATATATATATATATATATATATATATATATGTCGTACCTAGTAGCCAGAACGCACTTCTCGGCCTACTATGCAAGGCCCGATTTGGCTAATAAGCCAAGTTTTCATGAATTAATATATTTTCTCTAATTTTTTTCTTATGAAATGATAAAGCTACCCATTTCATTATGTATGAAGTAAATTTTTTTTATTGGAGTTAAAATTAACGTAGATGTATGAACGAACCTAACCAACCCTACCTAACCTAACCTAACCTATCTTTATAGGTTAGGTTAGGTAACCGAAAAAGTTAGGTTAGGTTAGGTAGGTTAGGTAGTCGAAAAACAATTCATGAAAACTTCGCGTATTAGGCAAATCAGGCCTTGCATAGTAGGCTGAGAAGTGCGCGTTCTGGCTACTAGGTACGACATATATATATATATATATATATATATATATATATATATATATATATATATATATATATATATATATATATATATATATATATATAGGGTACCACCTCTGGTGCCAATATATATTATATATATTTATATATTTATATATTAAATATGGAAATAAAAAGACTAGAAATAAAAATGAATTTTGGAGAATTGATTTTTCAGTTACCATCAACAGTGAAAAAAAATATAAGAAACATTGAGAAAATTCGTGTTAGAAATATTAATCTTACTTTCTCGGTCATATTTAATAATAAATTATATATATATATATATATATATATATATATATATATATATATATATATATATATATATATATATATATATATATTTAGGGGTACCACCACTGGTTTAATTAAAGGGACCCACATCCTCGAAGAAGAAAATAAATAGTGTTCAGAGAAGACCTTGTGGATTCTCACTGAATACTTTAATCTTTTCCTCTCCTACCACCCCTATTATTTTTTATTTTATTTTATATATATTTTATTATATATATATATATATATATATATATATATATATATATATATATATATATATATATATATATATATATATATGTCGTACCTAGTAGCCAGAACGCACTTCTCAGCCTACTATGCAAGGCCCGATTTGCCTAATAAGCCAAGTTTTCATGAATTAATTGTTTTTCGACTACCTAACCTAACCTAACCTAACTTTTTTGGCTACCTAACCTAACCTAACCAATAAATATAGATTAGGTTAGGTTAGGTAGGGTTGGTTAGGTTCGGTCATATATCTACGTTAATTTTAACTCCAATACAAAAAAATTGACCTCATACATAATGAAATGGGTAGCTTTATCATTTCATAAGAAAAAAATTAGAGAAAATATATTAATTCAGGAAAACTTGGCTTATTAGGCAAATCGGGCCTAGCATAGTAGGCTGAGAAGTGCGTTCTGGCTACTAGGTACGACATATATATATATATATATATATATATATATATATATATATATATATATATATATATATATATATATATATATATATAGACATATATGCGAACAAGCCTGAATGGTCCCCAGGACTATATGCGACTGAAAACTCACACCCCAGAAGTGACTCGAACCCATACTCCCAGGAGCAACGCAACTGGTAACTACAGGGCGCCTTAATCCGCTTTACCATCATGGCCGGACAAACGCGTGATTAAGGCGCCCTGTAGTTACCAGTTGCGTTGCTCCTGGGAGTATGGGTTCGAGTCACTTCTGGGGTGTGAGTTTTCAGTCGCATATAGTCCTGGGGACCATTCAGGCTTGTTCGCATTTGTGTTCCTCACGTGTGCCCCAAAGAATGAGGTGATTTGGTGAAATGCTATTCCCAAGATTACCATCCGAGTTGCCGGCGGGGAAGTGGTTTAAATAGCTTCGGCTACCACTTCCTTTTGTCCGGCCGTGATGGTCAAGTGGATTAAGGCGCCCTGTAGTTACCAGTTGCATTGCTCCTGGGAGTATGGGTTCGAGTCACTTCTGGGGTGTGAGTTTTCAGTCATATACATATATATATATATATATATATACATATATATATATATATATATATATATACATATATATATATATATATATATATATATATACATATAATATATGTATATATATATATACATATATATATATATATATATATATATATATATATATATATATATATATATATATATATATATATATATATATATATATATGCTCATAAAACGGAGGAAAGGGTCCTGAAAGATATTGTTAATAGAAACGTTATCCCTACAGACAAAAATCAGAGGATACAACTGACGATTTACTATAAAACCAGAAAAACGGCCAGCCTACTCATGAGAAACTCTCCAGACACAAAACAGAACGCTTTAAAAGAGACTAACGTCGTCTATGCCTTCAAATGCCCACTTGGGGACTGTAAGCTCCAAAAAACCCAGTATATAGGCAAGACAACAACATCTCTTTCTAGGCGTTTAACGATGCATAAGCAACAGGGCTCCATTAAGGAACATATAATCTCTTCCCATAACCAAACCATCGCCAGAGAAATCCTAGTAAACAACACAGAAATCATCGATAGATACAGCGATAGCAGGCGGCTTGACGTTTGCGAGGCACTACACATCAAGAAGTCAACACCAGCAATCAACAGCCAATTATTGCACAACTATATTCTACCCACCTCAAGACTCCGCTCCAATATAGAAGCATCAAGAAATATGGACCAATAGGCTTTCTACAAACACTTCTATTCAATACCCATTGTTTCTGTTCTGTCTTGTGTTGATACTTTTAATACCCTATTAATATCCCCTCTTGTTCTGCCTTGTGTTAATGCCACATCACCCCTCCCACCTCACTCAAATGTAGATATAAAATCAGAGATACGTAAGTTCTAATCAGTTGTGTATTTGTGAAGTCTTTGAAAATGTAATAAGTTTTACGAAACGCGCCCGTGTCGCGTCAGACTAGAAATAAAAATGAATTTTGGAGAAGTGATTTTTGATTTACCTCCAACAGTGAAGCGTAATGTACGAAAGATTGAGAAAATTCGTGTTAGAATTATTAATCTTACTTTTTCGGTCATATTTAATAATATATATATATATATATATATATATATATATATATATATATATATATATATATATATAGATATATATATATATATATATATATATATATATATATATATATATATATATATATATATATATATATATATATATATATATATATGTATATGTATGTATATATATGTCGTATCTAGTAGCCAGAATGCACTTCTCAGCTTACTATGCAAGGCCCGATTTGCCTAATAAGCCAAGTTTTCATGAATTATTATATTTTCTCTAATTTTTTTCTTATGAAATGATAAAGCTACCCATTTCATTATATATGAGACCATTTTTTTTTATTGGAGTTAAAATTAACATAGATATATGACCAAACCTAACCAACCCTCCCAAACCTAACCTATCTTTATAGGTTAGGTTAGGTTAGGTAGCAGAAAACGTTAGGTTAGGTTAGGTTAGGTAGGTTAGGTAGTCGAAAAACAATTAATTCATGAAAACGTGGCTTATTAGGCAAATCGGGCCATGCATAGTAAGCTGAGAAGTGCGTTCTGGCTACTAGATACGACATATATATACAAACATATACATATATATATATATATATATATATATATATATATATATATATATATATATATATATATATATATATATATACATATATACATATATATACATATATATATATATATATATATATATATATATATATATATATATATATATATATATATATATATATAATGTCGTACCTATTAGCCAGAACGCACTTCTCGGCCTACTATGCAAGGCCCTTTTTGCCTAATAAGGCAAGTTTTCATGAATTAATTGTTTTTCGACTACCTAACCTACCTAACCTAACCTAACCTAACTTTTTCGGCTACCTAACCCAACCTAACCTATAAAGATAGGTTAGGTTAGGTCCGGTCATATATCTACGTTAATTTTAACTCCAATAAAAAAAAGTTGACCTCATTCATAATGAAATGGGTAGCTTTATCATTTCATAGGAAAAAAATGAGAAAAAATATTAATTCAGGAAAACTTGGCTTATTAGGCAAATCGGGCCTTGCATAGTAGGCTGAGAAGTGCGTTCTGGCTATTAGGTACGACATATATATATATATATATATATATATATATATATATATATATATATATATATATATATATATATATATATATATATATATATATATATATATATATATATATTATTAAATATGACCGAAAAAGTAAGATTAATAATTCTAACACGAATTTTCTCGATCTTTCTTATGTTTCTTTTCACTGTTGATGGTAATTGAAAAATAAATTCTCCAAAATTCATTTTTATTTCTAGTCTGACGCGACACTTGAACGCGTTTTGTAATAACTTATTACACTTTCAAAGACTTTTAGTTTACACACAGACAACTATTACCTGCAAACACTAAACAGAGTTCTTACTATGCAATGATTTAAACAGCTTTCATTTTTCATTTTATACCCGCATTTTGGGGTGAGGTGATATGTTACAACAGTTTTTGGATGAGGTGAACAAAACTTTCAACACAGGATAGAACACGAAACAATGGGTATTGAAGGTTAGAATGGAAGTAATTGCAGAGGGCCTATTGGCTCATATTTCTTGATGCTTCTATATTGGAGCGGAGTCTTGAAGTGGGTAGAATATAGTTGTGCATTAATTGGCTGTTGATTGCTGGTGTTGACTTCTTGATGTGTAGTGCCTCGCAGATGTCAAGCCGCCTGCTATCGCTGTAACTATCGATGATTTCTGTGTTGTTTGCTAAGATTTCTCTGGTGATGGTTTGGTTGTGGGAAGAGATTATATGTTCCTTAATGGAGCCCTGTTTCTTATGCATCGTTAAACGCCTGGAAAGAGATGTTGTTGTCTTGCCTATATACTGAGTTTTTTGAGGCGTACAGTCCCCAAGAGGGCATATGAAGGCATAGACGCCGTTGGCCTCTTTTAAAGTGTTCTGCTTTGTGTCTGGAGAGATTCTCATGAGAAGGCTGGCCGTTTTCTTGGTTTTATAGTAAATCGTCAGTTGTATCTTCTGATTTTTGTCTGTAGGGATAACGTTTCTATTAACAATATCTTTCAGGACCCTTTCCTCCGTTTTATGAGCTGTGGAAAAGAAGTTCCTGTAAAATAGTCTAATAGGGGGTATGTGTGTTGTGTTAGTTGTCTCTTCAGAGGTTGCATGGCGTTTCACTTTCCTTCTTATGACGTCTTCAACGAAACCATTGGAGAAGCTGTTGTTGACTAGGACCTGCCTTACCCTACAGAGTTCTTCGTCGACTTGCTTCCATCCTGAGCTGTGGCTGAGAGCACGGTCGACATAAGCGTTAACAACACTCCTCTTGTACCTGTCTGGGCAGTCACTGTTGGCATTTAGGCACATTTCAATGTTTGTTTCCTTAGTGTAGAACATTTATTATTTATTTAATTTAGGGTGAGTCCTAACTCCTCTCCCTTAGATTTCACCAGCTGTAGATCTTCTAGCAGGGACACCTGTGTCCCTGCCAGGGTGCCATCGTCCAGGAACCAGATGTTGAGTTCGCTGGTCAACCTGCTTGTGACCTTTTGAACAGCCATGCAAAAAAGAAAAGGGGCAAGTGGGTCTCCCTGCTGGACACCTTCTACAGAAACAACTTCATGTTCCCCAAACAGCAGCGTCGATTCCCTGCTGTACCCTGCTGAGACGAAGGGGAGTAGAGAAGGAAAGCTTGTTCGAACTGTTTCCAGTACCACATCCCTTTTTACCTGGTTGAAGGCATTTTTAAAGTCTAATTTAATTAATGCCTTATTTTCTGGAAGGTGCTTGATATAGGCTCGTGCTGCATGAGCTGCTGCTGCACAGCCATGGGGGACACCAAAACCTAGTTGATGGGGTCGAAGCATCGTCGCAGCGTCTATGCTAATTTTTCTGACAGCTGCCCTAGCAACAAGGCGCCGAAGTGTGTTACCCACGGCAATGGGTCTGACTCCACCATCTTTCTTCTTGAGGGCACAAAGGGATGCTCCAAAGAAAAAGGGTTTAATTGTATCTGGGATCAACCCAGAGAGGCAGTCGTTGACTAACTTCGTGACCTCTGACAATAGTGTCTCGGCAACTTCTCCGAGAACTGGGTTTACCATTTCCTTGAGGTGCTGAGGTCTTACTCCAGTGTATTCCCCTGCCGAGCTTGGCAGAAATGACATGATGGCTTTGTATACCTCTGACGCTTGGAGGAATAGAGGTCCCATGTCTGGGACATTTGTGTCCTGAGCAGTGGGTTCGCATGGTACTCTAGGAGGGTGCTTCACACGACAGGCTTTGCATATTATATAATATATATATATATATATATATATATATATATATATATATATATATATATATATATATATATATATATATATATATATATTATATATATATATATATATATATATATATATATATATATATATATATATATATATTGAAAACTCACACCCCAGAAGTGACTCGAACCCATACTCCCAGAAGCAACGCTACTGGTATGTACAAGACGCCTTAATCCACTTGACCATCACGACCGGACATAATGAGGTGATAGCCGAGGCTATTTGAACCACCCCACCGCCGGCACTCGTATAGTAATCTTGGGCATAGCATTTTACCAAATCACCTCATTCTTTGGGGCACACGTGAGGAACACAAATGCGAACAAGCCTGAATGGTCCCCAGGACAATATGCAACTGAAAACTCACACCCCAGAAGTGACTCGAACTCATACTCCCAGAAGCAACGCAACTGGTATGTACAAGACGCCTTAATCCACTTGACCATCACGACCGGACATAATGAGGTGATAGCCGAGGCTATTTGAACCACCCCACCGCCGGCACTCGGATAGTAATCTTGGGCATAGCATTTTACCAAATCACCTCATTCTTTGGGGCACACGTGAGGAACACAAATGCGAACAAGCCTGAATGGTCCCCAGGACAATATGCAACTGAAAACTCACACCCCAGAAGTGACTCGAACCCATACTCCCAGAAGCAACGCAACTGGTATGTACAAGACGCCTTAATCCACTTGACCATCACGACCGGACATAATGAGGTGATAGCCGAGGCTATTTGAACCACCCCACCGCCGGCACTCGGATAGTAATCTTGGGCATAGCATTTTACCAAATCACCTCATTCTTTGGGGCACACGTGAGGAACATTCTTTCTAACGTCTCTGTGGCTCATCTGGGTACTAAGTTTCCACCTGTCCCCTTGTTCGTGTTCCACCCGCACTAAAGAGTTTGTCTTTGTCCACCCTGTCAATTCCCTGAGAATTTTGTGAGTGGTTATTATGTCTCCTCTTACTCTTCTGTTTTCCAGGGTTGTAGAAATAGTGTGTGTGTGTGTGTGTGTTTGTGTACTCACCTAATTGTGCTTGCGGGGGTTGAGCTCTGTGTGTGAATGTGTGTGTGTGCGTGAGTTTGTGTTTGTGCTTGTGTGTGTGTGTGTTTGTGTGCGTGTGTGTGCGAGCACACACACTAGTAGCTGCTCTAGACGGAGTGGCTACAGCGTTTGCCCTAATCTGGATGGCACGAGCAGAATCTTCTCCACTTAGCAGACGGATACCGGATGAGACCCACTTGTGGCAGGAAGGAACCTCACAAGTAGACGCAAGGCCTGCACCATCAACCATGCTGTACAGTTTTGCTTTCCAACTTCTAGAGCGCTCAGTCGTTCCTTTAGAAGGGGTTCCGGCGGCCGTGGTCGGATCTACCCATCGACGCATTCGCGCTTGGTCTGCGGGTAGGAGACCCGCTGCTACTACCACAGGATCTTCTGATTCTAAGCAACGCCCCGAGCCGCTTGTTCTTATGTAGGCGGATTGATGTAGAAAAGTCGGGAATTCCTAGTCCACCGTCGTTTACGTCGGCATGAAAGAAGGCATTACGGGTATCGTGAGGCAGTCGCAGCCAGCCATGAATGGCGTGCCGCAACCGCTTGTCTAGCCTCGCTAATTCCGTCTTAAACACGCGTCTGAGGACAAGCCGGTGGTTCATCTTGGGGATTAGGTGGCGTTTGAGTAAGTATAACCTCTGTTGGGGTTTGGGGGGGGGGGTACCTGGGAGATGTTAGTCAGGCCGTCCTCAAGGAGGGAACCATAGGATAGGCGCCTGCCTCCGGCTCCGATAAGTATTCCAAAGTACTTGTACTCCTCCGACTAACTCATAGTACCAATTTCATCGTCCCAGACGTAGTATGCCCTCCTGGTGGGGACATGCCAAGTGCTCAACCACTAGGACGGTCGGGGATTGAACGCCGACCTGCATGAAGCGAAGCCGTCGCTCTTCCGTCCAGCCCAAGTAAGGAGGAGGAGGAGACTGAATGAGCAATTTGCAATATGTTCAACGTACTGCATTCTGCACGCCAGGATGCCAGGCGGATGTTCACTGAGACTAATCAATATGGTCTCAGTATGACCACATAATCCTCTTCAGGTCTAATATGGTCCACGATGGACCAAAACGGCCTCACTTTCCTTCCATGTCGTGTTTTGTAATTATTATTTATTACTAGAAATAGTAAACCATTTACTGCATGTGAGAAGGGTCGCCAGGGCCACCGTAGCGTTACTGATATATAGGCAGGTGTTGTTGTAACACTGCTGCCAGTAACATGGTTGTGGAGAGTATTATATAACACTCGGTGTCACCACCAACCACTAAGTAACGAGGCTGGTCCACTCTACACCCACAATTGATAACGCTCAATTGTTATTGTTCCCGTTCAATACTTTACTTCATATAATGGAGTCCCGGCCGTTGGCCCCGGAGAGGTTAACATTGTTGACTAACGGGCTTCATGTGAGGGCTGGCGAATTATAGTTATTAAATATATATCTATTAAATGAATTTCTGTTCGTCTGTCTCTCTATGCATCTATCTGCCCATTTGTCTGTCTATTACACTGCATGTCTTTGTGGCTGTCCAAGAATGGAGGTCGATGCTTGGGGCTAGTCTCACAAAACATTGCACGGTGATTTGTAATTGCATGGCGAGTATGGTAGCGTGCTTGGGGGTCAATGCCCCTTGCCTACTTTAAGTAGGAGTGGCCCCTACTGAAACAACTAACGACTCTAAGAAAGCTAATATGTAGCTTAGATTATCCGTACCCTGTTAACCATAGAGAACCCTGAGAAGGGAGTGAGATAGAAAGGGACGGAGGGAGAGAGAACAGGAGAGAGAGGAAAGTGAAAGACTGGAAGGAACGGAGAAACAGCCGCTATATACAGTTAAAATATATATACAAAGACAAAATAATATTCACTTGGTGGGCTCCTACACCACACTCCTGTAACTTTAGTTAAGGTGCAAAACACACAAATAATAGTATAGGCAAAAATCTTCACAATATGACTTCTTATCTAACATAGATAAGTAAAGTGAGATAATGTGGGTAACATAGACACCTTAGCCTAACAAACACATAATTTTATTGTTAATCTATTCAGGTATGATCATTAAGAACACACAGAAATATCATGAAAATTGTACTCAATATAAGTGCTCCATGTTGTTCCAAAGTCTATAGGATATAAATTAGTGAGAATTGTGGCTTACCTGATTGTCGGGCGTAGTGAAACTCGCTCGACTCGGGAGCCTCTGGCCAACTGTACATACTCTGTGTTCCGCCATGTTCTGGTCTAGTTTATTGAGGACGTCCTGTGACGTTCTGTGACGTCCTGTGACGTCCTGTGACGTCCTGTGACGTTCTGTGACGTCCTGTGACGTTCGCCCCTCAATACCAGATGTCCAATCAACACTGAAAAAGTCGCGAATATCCCATTTAACAATACTCTTCTTGTAGTAAATATAAAGGTGTCCACTCCTCATTAACAAAAAGATTAATATTTATTCTACAAGTTATCCATGATCACAAAATATATGAAGGCACTACTTTGCTGGGCGCAGGAATAATGGCGACCTGCGGTCTGCCAGTTGATAGCTGACATAACAGCTGGAATAAAGAGTTTTTTGTATAATGTTTCTCTCTACACAAAATAGTAGATAAGATATATGACAGATTAGGTTAGGTTAGTTTAGGTCAGGTCAGGTCAGGTTAAGTTAGGTTAGATAATGTTAGGTTAGGTTAGATTAGGTTAGGTTAGGTCAGGTCAGGTTAAGTTAGGTAATGCTAGGTTAGGTCAGGTCAGGTTAAGTTAGGTTAGGTAATGTTAGGTTAGGTTAGGTTAGGTCAGCTTAAGTTAGGTCAGGTTAAGTTAGGTTAGGTAATGTTAGCTTAGATTAGGTTAGGTTAGGTCAGGTCAGGTCAGGTCAGGTTAAGTTAGGTTAGGTAATGTTAGGTTAGGTTAGGTCAGGTTAAGTTAGGTCTGGTCAGGTTAAGTTAGGTTAGGTAATGTTAGGTTAGGTCAGGTTAAGTTAGGTCAGGTCAGGTTAAGTTAGGTTAGGTAATGTTAGGTTAGGTTAGGTCAGGTCAGGTCAGGTCAGGTCAGGTTAAGTTAGGTTAGGTAATGTTAGGTTAGGTTAGGTCAGGTTAAGTTAGGTCAGGTCAGGTTAGATTAGGTCAGGTTAGGTCAGGTTAAGTTAGGTCAGGTCAGGTTAAGTTAGGTCAGGTCAGGCTAGGTTAGGTCAGGTTAGGTTAGGTCAGGTTAGGTCAGGTTAAGTTAGGTTAGGTAATGTTAGGTTAGATTAGGTTAGGTCAGGTCAAGATCAAGATACATTTGATGTTACAAAATCATGCCGTTTCAATATTTAACAAAATACAGTATTAACAAGTTAATGCCTTTTGTGGGGAAATCTGGCTCTAGTTTAATGCTAATAAAATGTATAATTCTATGAATGCAAACTAATAATTAATTCTAAGATAGCTCGAAGGACCAGAATTCTATTCTAAATAAGAGAACCAGTGGCTTATGGATCTCTATGAATAAATGCAATAAATTGTATTATTCTATTATGCCATGAACTGTATATTCTATATATTCTAGAACCAGACTCCCATGACACATTTTGGGAGGTCTTCTATGAGGTTAGTCTACATGATGCATATATAATAACTGTATACATGATAATGATGATAATATGCACACACACAGATTATATTGATTAGTAAATTGTAGTGCAAAAATACCACTGCACGCTAAAGATTAAATATGTAATCAATATGCAATATAGTATGTATTGACTCTCACAACTGAGATAGAACTATCTACAATAAGAACTAATTTAATCTCAGCTGTAACAGAGGAACGTAGTTGGAGTCCAATCTCTACAACAGTCTGGAATCAGCTCTGAGATAGTGATCCTTGGAACACGTGAGCATATGAACATTCACACGCCTCCTCAGTTGTGTTAATCCGTGCTGCAATAATTAACTTCCATAATTTCCACTCCAGATTAATATTTACACAAATGCAATATCTAAATAATTGGAGGGGAGGAAACAGCACTTACATGGGGTTTATTTTTTGGCGTGCAGCATCACGACAGGGCACCTACATGAATATTATCTATGAGCTCACAATAATAATACAAGAGGGAATAATGCCTGCTGATACTGGAAAGCTGGGTCTTCAATCTGAAGCCCAAGGATGTACGGATGCTTGTAGGATTGTCTGATACAGAAGGACAGCTTCGGAACACCGTACTGCCAGTGGATCTAATGTGGCGAGAGTCCTGAGGACTCTCAGGTCTCTCTCTCCTGACTCTCAGGAGAGAGAGACCTGAGTCCTGAGTTCTCAGGAGAGTCCTGAGAAGAGACTCTCTTTTCTCAGGACTCTCAGGTCAGAAAGGATCGTGATCCTTTCCCCTTGGGGGACGCGCATGCGCCAAAAACTCCCAGTAGGGAGCCCAAGCATAAATGCTTTTCATTAATTAATTAATAAAGGAAAGTAAATGGTTGAACTCTGTTGGGTTTACAGATATGTGGAAAGTTATTCCTTGTGGCTGGCTGACGCAATACTGCCACGATTCTAAGGAAAATTATATGGCGTTTCACATCCTAATGCAATGAATTATGTGATACTAAACTACGGATTAGTAGTGTTAGTTAATTAAGACACTAAGTACAGGAAATAAATCCCATTGTACTAAGGATTAGTAAATGAGTATTAAATGATTATGACGCCTAATACAGGAAATACATCCTATTGTATTAGGGGGTAAGAATAACTGTTGGAAATTTCCAGCCCCTTTTCACTCCTACCTACAATGATCTGTATTTATCCAAACTCCAGCTTATAGTATATAAATTAATTAATATTTTTCATGTTTTCGAAAGAAGTAAATATGAAAATATTCCCACTTACGACTTACGAACGAACGAATAATTAAACGCTTGAACAAGAAAAATGTTCACACAAATAATTGAAATTAATACAATAGTGATTGCTTTTTGCGTTATTGTGCAGCTATAATTCCCACACTTTTAATATTGATATAATAAATTTAGTGAGCTGTCGATACAGCTAAACAGGTTAAATTAGGCTATTTGAACCAGATAGTTATAATAAAAGAGTTTTTAATTAAAAGCTAATGTTTATCCCTCGTGTGTTCAGGTCTATGGCTTGATGTTGACACTTGGTGCCCATCAACCCCTGGAGAGTCATTAGAGCCAACCACAATAGTTTACTAAACAACCAGAAAGTTTATACTCCTCAACAGTGAACAGAACACAAGGTAAACTCTTAGTGTAAATACACCCAGATGCGAGGGTACCTTTTTGTGTATACAGATGAGGTTGTAGATATATTCTTGGTGTATACAGATGAGGTGGTAGATATATTCTTGGTGTATATGGATGAGGTGGCAGATATATTCTTGGTGTATATGGATGAGGTGGTAGATATATTCTTGGTGTATATGGATGAGGTGGTAGATATATTCTTGGTGTATATGGATGAGGTGGTAGATATATTCTTGGTGTATATGGATGAGGTGGTAGATATATTCTTGGTGTATATGGATGAGGTGGTAGATATATTCTTGGTGTATATGGATGAGGTGGCAGATATATTCTTGATGCATATGGATGAGGTGGGAGATATATTCTTGGTGTATATGGATGAGGTGGTAGATATATTCTTGGTGTATATGGATGAGGTGGGAGATATATTCTTGGTGTATATGGATGAGGTGGTAGATATATTCTTGGTGTATATGGATGAGGTGGCAGATATATTCTTGGTGTATACAGATGAGGTGGTAGATATATTCTTGGTGTATATGGATGAGGTGGTAGATATGTTCTTGGTGTATATGGATGAGGTGGTAGATATATTCTTGGTGTATATGGATGAGGTGGTAGATATATTCTTGGTGTATATGGATGAGGTGTTAGATATATTCTTGGTGTATGTGGAGGAGGTGGCAGATATATTCTTGGTGTATATGGATGAGGTGGGAGATATATTCTTGGTGTATATGGATGAGGTGGTAGATATATTCTTGTTGTATATGGATGAGGTGGGAGATATATTCTTGGTGTATATGGATGAGGTGGGAGATATATTCTTGGTGTATGTGGATGAGGTGGGAGATATATTCTTGGTGTATATGGATGAGGTGGGAGATATATTCTTGGTGTATGTGGATGAGGTGGGAGATATATTCATGTTGTATATGGATGAGGTGGCAGATATATTCTTGGTGTATGTGGATGAGGTGGCAGATATATTCTTGGTGTATGTGGATGAGGTGGCAGATATATTCTTGGTGTACATGGATGAGGTGGGAGATATATTCTTGGTGTATGTGGATGAAGTGGGAGATATATTCTTGGTGTACATGGATGAGGTGGGAGATATATTCTTGGTGTATGTGGATGAGGTGGCAGATATATTCTTGGAATATTACATCTCTCATTTCATCTCCCTATCTCTGTCTCGATGGAAGGAGCGTAGTGGTGTGAAACAAAGAAATATGGTAAATTAGAGGATTATTCTGAATCCGAAGGAAGGTGGTGAGCTGGTCTTGTATAAGAGCGGCAGTGGGAGTAAAGGTGGCTGAATTGAAGAATTTTATGGTGTTACTGCCAAAGTATGATTCTCAGAAATTTTTTCTTAATTTTCCCAACATCAGTGAATAATGTATAATAATATCGTGGGAAAAAATATATATTTACATGATTTTTTTGTAAATACTTTCCAGGCACAGACGGCGACCCAAAAATCGTGGTGAGGATCAGTAAATCACCGTAGCACTCTGCACTCTCTTCAATTGTGGCGACGCCGACCAGCCTATGTCCGTCCCGTACCCCAGACCCTTCACCCTGTAATGTTGAGTGAAGCTAGCGCTAAGTGTCCGGTACACATCCTTGGACAGACACAGACAGACATTCTCTTTTATGGATGGAATTGTGTCTGTCTGTTCGAGATTGGAGGGCAGACTGGAAACGGGAATGGATGGGGGAAATGGGGAGGAGAGAGTGGGGCGGGAGAGGTGGGGTGGAATGGGGGGGTTGAGGGGAACTGACAGACTATCCTGGGCACCACCCGAAACCCCATTTACTACCATATATAATAAAAAGTAACAATAAGGGACCATTAACAGGCAACAACTACCAGTGCTGCAGTATATGTCATTAACCAATAGCCGTCCAACGTTAGACAGTGAAGTATTGGTAACTCACCTAATACACACACTACTAAGTATACTCTCCTGGTACATCACTTGGACAGGAGAGAGAGACATACTATTCTACTGTATAAAATACAACACACAGGCTTGAGAAGCCTCTGCTTCGGAATTCTAACTTAACTGTTACGATATTATTGCAATGTATCGCACTGGTATAGAATATCAGTAGCTTTACAATACACTGTAAACTTACTGGCTTTATGAAAAAATTAATATGGAAAAAATAATTAAAAATAATTAAAAATATGAGATTAAAATTAATATTTATATGTTTAATTTCTTTTATTATTTCATTTTATTTCGGTTAAGGTTGTTTATCAAGAACCTCGTAATTCACAAGTTTGTGGTGATGGTCATGGTTGTTGTGATGGTCATGGTTGTGGTGATGATCATGGTTGTTGTGATGATCATGGTTGTGGTGATGGTCATGGTTGTTGTGATGGTCATGGTTGTTGTGATGGTCATGGTTGTGGTGATGATCATGGTTGTTGTGATGATCATGGTTGTGGTGATAGTCATGGTTGTTGTGATGGTCATGGTTGTGGTGATGATCATGGTTGTTGTGATGATCATGGTTGGGGTGATGGTCATGGTTGTTGTGATGGTCATGGTTGTGGTGATGGTCATGGTTGTGGTGATGGTCATGGTTGTGGGTGATGGTCATGGTTGTGGGTGATGGTCATGGTTGTGGTGATGGTCATGGTTGTGGTGATGGTCATGGTTGTGGTGATGGTCATGGTTGTTGTGATGGTCATGGTTGTGGTGATGGTCATGGTTGTGGTGGTGGTCATGGTTGTTGTGATGGTCATGGTTGTGGTGATGGTCATGGTTGTGGTGATGGTCATGGTTGTGGTGATGGTCATGGTTGTGGTGATGGTCATGGTTGTGGTGATGATCATGGTTGGGGTGATGGTCATGGTTGTGGTGATGATCATGGTTGTGGTGATGGTCATGGTTGTGGTGATGGTAATAATTGTGGGTGATGGTCATGGTTGTGGTGATGGTCATGGTTGTGGTGATGGTCATGGTTATGGTGATGGTCATGGTTGTGGGTGATGATCATGGTTGTGGTGATGATCATGGTTGTTGTGATGGTCATGGTTGTTGTGATGGTCATGGTTGTGGTGATGGTCATGGTTGTGGTGATGGTCATGGTTGTGGTGATGGTCATGGTTGTGGTGATGGTCATGGTTGTGGTGATGGTCATGGTTGTGGTGATGGTAATGGTTGTGGGTGATGGTCATGGTTGTGGGTGATGGTAATGGTTGTGGGTGATGGTCATGGTTGTGGGTGATGGTCATGGTTGTGGTGATGGTCATGGTTGTGGTGATGGTCATGGTTGTGGTGATGGTCATGGTTGTGGTGATGGTCATGGTTGTGGTGATGATCATGGTTGTGGTGATGGTCATGGTTGTGGTGATGGTAATGGTTGTGGGTGATGGTCATGGTTGTGGGTGATGGTAATGGTTGTGGGTGATGGTCATGGTTGTGGGTGATGGTCATGGTTGTGGTGATGGTCATGGTTGTGGTGATGGTCATGGTTGTGGTGATGATCATGGTTGTGGTGATGGTCATGGTTGTGGTGATGGTCATGGTTGTGGTGATGGTCATGGTTGTGGTGATGGTCATGGTTATGGTGATGGTCATGGTTGTGGGTGATGATCATGGTTGTGGTGATGATCATGGTTGTTGTGATGGTCATGGTTGTGGTGATGGTCATGGTTGTGGTGATGGTCATGGTTGTGGTGATGGTCATGGTTATGGTGATGGTCATGGTTGTGGTGATGGTCATGGTTGTTGTGATGGTCATGGTTGTGGTGATGGTCATGGTTATGGTGATGGTCATGGTTGTGGGTGATGATCATGGTTGTGGTGATGGTCATGGTTGTGGTGATGATCATGGTTGTGGTGATGGTCATGGTTGTGGTGATGGTCATGGTTGTGGGTGATGGTCATGGTTGTGGGTGATGGTCATGGTTGTGGTGATGATCATGGTTGTGGTGATGGTCATGGTTATGGTGATGGTCATGGTTGTGGGTGATGGTCATGGTTGTGGTGATGATCATGGTTGTGGTGATGGTCATGGTTGTGGTGATGGTCATGGTTGTGGTGATGGTCATGGTTGTGGTGATGGTCATGGTTGTGGTGATGGTCATGACTGTGGGTGATGGTCATGGTTGTGGTGATGGTCATGGTTGTGGGTGATGGTCATGGTTGTGGTGATGGTCATGGTTGTTGTGATGGTCATAGTTGTTGTGATGGTCATGGTTGTTGTGATGGTCATGGTTGTGGTGATGGTCATGGTTGTTGTGATGGTCATGGTTGTGGTGATGGTCATGGTTGTGGTGATGGTCATGGTTGTGGGTGATGGTCATGGTTGTGGTGATGGTCATGGTTGTGGTGATGGTCATGGTTGTGGTGATGGTCATGGTTGTGGTGATGGTCATGGTTGTGGTGATGGTCATGGTTGTGGTGATGGTCATGGTTGTGGTGATGGTCATGGTTGTGGTGATGGTCATGGTTGTGGTGATGGTCATGGTTGTGGGTGATGGTCATGGTTGTGGGTGATGGTCATGGTTGTGGGTGATGGTCATGGTTGTGGTGATGGTCATGGTTGTGGTGATGGTCATGGTTGTGGTGATGGTCATGGTTGTGGTGATGATCATGGTTGTGGTGATGGTCATGGTTGTGGTGATGGTCATGGTTGTGGTGATGGTCATGGTTGTGGTGATGGTCATGGTTGTGGTGATGGTCATGGTTGTGGTGATGGTCATGGTTGTGGTGATGGTCATGGTTGTGGTGATGGTCATGGTTGTGGTGATGGTCATGGTTGTGGTGATGGATCATGGTTGTGGTGATGGTCATGGTTGTGGTGATGGTCATGGTTGTGGTGATGGTCATGGTTGTGGTGATGGTCATGGTTGTGGTGATGGTCATGGTTGTGGGTGATGGTCATGGTTGTGGTGATGGTCATGGTTGTGGTGATGATCATGGTTGTGGTGATGGTCATGGTTGTGGTGATGGTCATGGTTGTGGTGATGGTCATGGTTGTGGTGATGGTCATGGTTGTGGTGATGGTCATGGTTGTGGTGATGGTCATGGTTGTGGTGATGGTCATGGTTGTGGTGATGTCATGGTTGTGGTGATGGTCATGGTTGTGGTGATGGTCATGGTTGTGGTGATGGTCATGGTTGTGGTGATGGTCATGGTTGTGGTGATGGTCATGGTTGTGGTGATGGTCATGGTTGTGGTGATGGTCATGGTTGTGGTGATGGTCATGGTTGTGGTGATGGTCATGGTTGTGGGTGATGGTCATGGTTGTGGTGATGGTCAGGTTGTGGTGATGGTCATGGTTGTGGTGATGGTCATGGTTGTGGTGATGGTCATGGTTGTGGTGATGGTCATGGTTGTGGTGATGGTCATGGTTGTGGTGATGGTCATGGTTGTGGTGATGGTCATGGTTGTGGTGATGGTCATGGTTGTGGTGATGGTCATGGTTGTGGGTGATGGTCATGGTTGTGGTGATGGTCATGGTTGTGGTGATGGTCATGGTTGTGGTGATGGTCATGGTTGTGGTGATGGTCATGGTTGTGGTGATGGTCATGGTTGTGGTGATGGTCATGGTTGTGGTGATGGTCATGGTTGTGGTGATGGTCATGGTTGTGGTGATGGTCATGGTTGTGGTGATGGTCATGGTTGTGGTGATGGTCATGGTTGTGGTGATGGTCATGGTTGTGGTGATGGTCATGGTTGTGGTGATGGTCATGGTTGTGGTGATGGTCATGGTTGTGGTGATGGTCATGGTATGGTTGCTTGTGATGGTCATGGTTGTGGTGATGGTCATGGTTGTGGTGATGGTCATGGTTGTTGTGATGGTCATGGTTGTGTGATGGTCATGGTTGTGGTGATGGTCATGGTTGTGGTGATGGTCATGGTTGTGGTGATGGTCATGGTTGTGGTGATGGTCATGGTTGTGGTGATGGTCATGGTTGTGGTGATGGTCATGGTTGTGGTGATGGTCATGGTTGTGGTGATGGTCATGGTTGTGGGTGATGGTCATGGTTGTGGTGATGGTCATGGTTGTGGTGATGGTCATGGTTGTGGTGATGGTCATGGTTGTGGTGATGGTCATGGTTGTGGTGATGGTCATGGTTGTGGTGATGGTCATGGTTGTTGTGATGGTCATGTTTGTGGTGATGGTCATGGTTGTTGTGATGGTCATGGTTGTGGTGATGGTCATGGTTGTGTGATGGTCATGGTTGTGGTGATGGTCATGGTTGTGGTGATGGTCATGGTTGTGGTGATGGTCATGGTTGTGTGATGGTCATGGTAGTGGTGATCATGGTTGTGGTGATGGTCATGGTTGTTGTGATGGTCATGGTTGTGGTGATGGTCATGGTTGTGGTGATGGTCATGGTTGTGGTGATGGTCATGGTTGTGGTGATGGTCATGGTTGTGGTGATGGTCATGGTTGTGGTGATGGTCATGGTTGTGGTGATGGTCATGGTTGTGGTGATGGTCATGGTTGTGGTGATGGTCATGGTGATGGTCATGGTTGTGGTGATGGTCATGGTTGTTGTGATGGTCATGGTTGTGGTGATGGTCATGGTTGTGGTGATGGTCATGGTTGTTGTGATGGTCATGGTTGTGGTAATGGTCATGGTTGTGGTGATGGTCATGGTTGTTGTGATGGTCATGGTTGTGGTGATGGTCATGGTTGTTGTGATGGTCATGGTTGTAGTGATGGTCATGGTTGTGGTGATGGTCATGGTTGTTGTGATGGTCATGGTTGTGGTGATCATCATGGTTGTGGGTGATGGTCATGGTTGTGGTGATGGTCATGGTTGTGGTGATGGTCATGGTTGTGGTGATGGTCGTGGTTGTTGTGATGGTCATGGTTGTGGTGATCATCATGGTTGTGGGTGATGGTCATGGTTGTGGTGATCATCATGGTTGTGGGTGATGGTCATGGTAGTGGTGATCATGGTTGTGGTGATGGTCATGGTTGTGATGATGGTCATGGTTGGGGTGATGATCATGGTTGTGGTGATGGTCATGGTAGTGGTGATGGTCATGGTTGTGGGTGGTCATGGTTGTGGTGATGGTCATGGTTGTGGTGATGGTCATGGTTGTGGTGATGGTCATGGTTGTGGTGATGGTCATGGTTGTGGTGATGGTCATGGTTGTGATGGTCATGGTTGTTGTGATGGTCATGGTTGTGGTGATGGTCATGGTTGTGGTGATAGTCATGGTTGTGGTGATGGTCATGGTTGGGGTGATGGTCATGGTTGGGGTGATGGTCATGGTTGGGGTGATGATCATGGTTGTGGTGATGGTCATTGTAGTGGTGATGGTCATGGTTGTGGGTGATGATAATGGTTGTGGTGATGGTCATGGTGATGATCATGGTTGTGGTGATGGTCATGGTTGTGGGTGATGATCATGGTTGGGGTGATGATCATGGTTGTGGTGATGATCATGGTTGTGGTCATGGTCATGGTTGTGGGTGATGGTCATGGTTGGGGTGATGATCATGGTTGTGGTGATGGTCGTTGTAGTGGTGATGGTCATGGTTGTGGGTGATGATCATGGTTGTGGTGATGATCATGGTTGTGGTGATGATCATGGTTGTGGGTGATGATTATGGTTGGGGTGATGATCATGGTTGTGGTGATGATCATGGTTGTGGTGATGGTCATGGTTGTGGGTGATGATCATGGTTGAGGTGATGATCATGGTTGTGGTGATGATCATGGTTGTGGTCATGGTTGTGGTGATGGTCATGGTTGTGGTGATGGTCATGGTTGTGGTGATGGTCATGGTTGTGGTGATGGTCATGGTTGTGGTGATGATCATGGTTGTGGTGATGATCATGGTTGTGGTCATGGTTGTGGGTGATGATCATGGCTGGGGTGATGATCATGGTTGTGGTGATGGTCATGGTTGTGGTAATGGTTGTGGGTGATGATCATGGTTGGGATGATGATCATGGTTGTGGTGATGGTCATGGTTGTGGTGATGGTCATGGTTGGGGTGATGATTATAGGTTGTGATCATGTCTTCCCGAACTCTTCTGTCTTCCAGCATCGTAAGGTTTAGTTTCAGTAATCTTTCCTCGTAGCTCCTACTCCTCAGCTCGGGGACTAGTCTGGTGGCATGCCTCTGAACCTTTGTTTGACTAGATATGGACTCCCCGCAGGAGCCGTATACTGCAGTATTGGTTGACATATGAGGTATACAAGGCTTTGAATGATTCCTTAGACAGGTTTCTCAAGGCAGTTCTCATGGTTGCCAGCGTTGCATACGCCGCTGTTATCCTCTTGATGTGGGCTTCAGGAGTCAGGTCTGGTGTGATATCAACCCCAAGATCTTTCTCTCGTCCTGGCTACGGAAGAATTTCTTCTCCAAGCTGGTACCTTGTGTTTGGCCTCCTGCTCCCTACGTCTATCTTCATTCCTTTGCACTTACTCAATTTAAACTCTAGTAGCCATTTGTTGGACTCTTCATTCAGTCTGTCCAGGTCATCCTGTAGTCTCTTGCTGTCCTCCTCTGACTGTGTCGTTGACCTCGGAGCCGTGTTGCGGAGTGGAAAATGGCACAAAGACTTGAATTTCTTCGATCGAAATAGTTATTAGTGATTCTACGAGTTCATTTTTAATTACCAGAGACTTAACTCATTGCCAGTGGAGTAACGTGTCTGACTTTGGTCCGCTACTCTCATGGGAATTAAATTTTTGGAGTTGTATTTCTAAATGTTTCATCACATAATTCTTAACGGGATCAGATTTCCTGCCCAATATATCACCGGTGATGGAATTACTTTGCTTTAAACTTCAATACTCCGACAACTAGGAACAAGTAATAAATGTATTTTTCGAGTCAGTGTTGCCAATGTATTCAGCTACAAACACTCCTTTTAATGGTTCAAAATTATATTTTATTTCCAATTATGCTTTGATATATCATTTTATATATATTTTACATTTCATCTAAAATATGAGTGAAATAATAATATTTTAAAGTTACGGTTAATGGTTCCAAATTGGAAACAAACATTATGTAATAAAAGTTTTATTACTTTTAAATTTAACGTTATAAAAGGAGAAATATTTTGGCTGTGATCCTATAGAGATTGAATAACAAGAATTTACTGTGAACATTAAGATAAAAATAGTAAAGTATCACGAAAAATATCTATACCATATGAGAGAATTTCTCTCTGTTCAAAATTTCCGGCCAGACGTTTAGAGCTAGCCTCATCCAACCTTGCAGGGGTGTGGGAACCAACCTGTGACATTTATATTTATTTAATACATATGAATTTATATAGAATTTATATTTACGTTAATTCATATATTACGATAGCAATTTGTATGATGTTTAGTGGATTGTATTTCTGCAATTATTCTCACAAATCGATCCTTACACATTAAGGGGGGGGGGGTTATATTAAATTTATATATATATGCAACTTATCAAACTACAGTATTAAAGTACATATATTAGTAAATAATTTGAAGTGCCTTATCTTATTGTATGGTAGGCTTAGTCCACCAGGTATAACTACGATGTAGACACCAAATAATCCTCATGAGAGGCTAGCTTCCAGCACCCAAGTAACTGATGTATCAAGATTAATTCTTGCTTCCTCTTCTTGTTCCTGTCAAAGGGCACTAGCTGTAAGCCGGAATCCTAATATATGACAGCTATATCAGATGAAACATTTACATATGATTAGATAAGGACCAAGGCTTAATTACCTGTGATGAGCCGTTCGTTCGTGATCTAACCGGAAATGAACTTATCTATCTTTTACATTACTGGCCAGAAATGAATTAGATAAGATTTCGGAGACACTTCCCTAGTTAGATGTTGACAGCGTGTTGATAATGGTAGAAACACTAATATGATCTCCATAACACTTCGTCCAAGAGAGAATTATAGGAGCTAAATTTGCTCCAATGACTCTGGTCTTTTAACAATGGCTGACCCCTCACCACTGACGCCTTCGCTCTCTTTGTCCAGATGTCAATAAGTGATAGAAGGGTCACATTTACTCTATTTTGATACTGATAATTAGGTTAATTCAAATGAGATGTTTTTATGATGTTACAAGTCCAAAGACTACGGTATTAACAAAAATTCCCAAAAGATTAGCTTGTGAATTTATAGCACTATGAGGCAATGACATCCCGTTTTCTATTTATGGAAAATTCCACTACAAGCTACATTTGCAATTGGTTAACTAATGTATACAACAGCAGCAATATTATCTGCATATTGTATTTAATATTAGTAAATAGTGTCGGGTTCTCCGACAAGGGGGGATGGTGTGTGGTAAAGGTTGGATATAGGCTTGGGATGTCCCCCTAAAGTTTTTAGTAATTGTAATACAATATTTTCTGAGAGTCCAAATCAGTTGACCATCTGATACTCCACCAGCTGACCATCTGTTACTCCACCAGCTGACCATATATTACACCACCAGCTGACCATATATTACTCCACCAGCTGACCATATATTACACCACCAGCTGACCATATATTACACCACCAGCTGACCATATATTACACCACCAGCTGACCATATATTACACCACCAGCTGACCATATATTACACCACCAGCTGACCATATATTACTCCACCAGCTGACCATATATTACACCACCAGCTGACCATATATTACACCACCAGCTGACCATATATTACACCACCAGCTGACCATCTGTTACTCCACCAGCTGACCATATATTACTCCACCAGCTGACCATCTGTTACTCCACCAGCTGACCATCTGTTACTCCACCAGCTGACCATATATTACTCCACCAGCTGACCATCTGTTACTCCACCAGCTGACCATCTGTTACTCCACCAGCTGACCATATATTACTCCACCAGCTGACCATATATTACACCACCAGCTGACCATATATTACTCCACCAGCTGACCATATATTACTCCACCAGCTGACCATCTGTTACTCCACCAGCTGACCATCTGTTACT
Source organism: Procambarus clarkii (assembly GCF_040958095.1). Classification (NCBI taxonomy): domain Eukaryota; kingdom Metazoa; phylum Arthropoda; class Malacostraca; order Decapoda; family Cambaridae; genus Procambarus; species Procambarus clarkii. Next base: position 28,964,685 of record NC_091152.1, on the reverse strand, counting down.
CCACCAGCTGACCATATATTACTCCACCAGCTGACCCTCTGTTACTCCACCAGCTGACCATCTGTTACTCCACCAGCTGACCATATATTACTCCACCAGCTGACCATATATTACTCCACCAGCTGACCATATATTACTCCACCAGCTGACCCTCTGTTACTCCACCAGCTGACCATCTGTTACTCCACCAGCTGACCCTCTGTTACTCCACCAGCTGACCATTTGTTACTCCACCAGCTGACCATCTGTTACTCCACCAGCTGACCATATATTACTCCACCAGCTGACCCTCTGTTACTCCACCAGCTGACCATCTGTTACTCCACCAGCTGACCATCTGTTACTCCACCAGCTGACCATATATTACTCCACCAGCTGACCATATATTACTCCACCAGCTGACCATCTGTTACTCCACCAGCTGACCATCTGTTACTCCACCAGCTGACCATATATTACACCACCAGCTGACCATATATTACTCCACCAGCTGACCCTCTGTTACTCCACCAGCTGACCCTCTGTTACTCCACCAGCTGACCCTCTGTTACTCCACCAGCTGACCATCTGTTACTCCACCAGCTGACCATCTGTTACTCCACCAGCTGACCATATATTACTCCACCAGCTGACCCTCTGTTACTCCACCAGCTGACCATCTGTTACTCCACCAGCTGACCATCTGTTACTCCACCAGCTGACCATATATTACTCCACCAGCTGACCATATATTACTCCACCAGCTGACCCTCTGTTACTCCACCAGCTGACCATATATTACACCACCAGCTGACCATATATTACTCCACCAGCTGACCCTCTGTTACTCCACCAGCTGACCATATATTACACCACCAGCTGACCATATATTACACCACCAGCTGACCATATATTACTCCACCTGCTGACCATCTGATACTCCACCAGCTGACCATCTGATACTCCACCAGCTGACCATCTGATACTCCACCAGCTGACCATCTGTTACTCCACCAGCTGACCATCTGTTACTCCACCAGCTGACCATCTGATACTCCACCAGCTGACCATCTGATACTCCACCAGCTGACCATCTGATACTCCACCAGCTGACCATCTGATACTCCACCAGCTGACCATCTGTTACTCCACCAGCTGACCATCTGATACTCCACCAGCTGACCATCTGTTACTCCACCAGCTGACCATCTGTTACTCCACCAGCTGACCATCTGTTACTCCACCAGCTGACCATCTGTTACTCCACCAGCTGACCATATATTACACCACCAGCTGACCATATATTACTCCACCAGCTGACCATCTGTTACTCCACCAGCTGACCATCTGTTACTCCACCAGCTGACCATATATTACACCACCAGCTGACCATATATTACTCCACCAGCTGACCCTCTGTTACTCCACCAGCTGACCCTCTGTTACTCCACCAGCTGACCCTCTGTTACTCCACCAGCTGACCATCTGTTACTCCACCAGCTGACCCTCTGTTACTCAACCAGCTGACCCTCTGTTACTCCACCAGCTGACCATCTGTTACTCCACCAGCTGACCCTCTGTTACTCCACCAGCTGACCATATATTACTCCACCAGCTGACCATATATTACTCCACCAGCTGACCATATATTACTCCACCAGCTGACCATCTGTTACTTCACCAGCTGACCATCTGTTACTTCACCAGCTGACCCTCTGTTACTCCACCAGCTGACCATTTGTTACTCCACCAGCTGACCATCTGTTACTCCACCAGCTGACCCTCTGTTACTCCACCAGCTGACCATTTGTTACTCCACCAGCTGACCATCTGTTACTCCACCAGCTGACCATTTGTTACTCCACCAGCTGACCATATATTACTCCACCAGCTGACCATATATTACTCCACCAGCTGACCATCTGTTACTCCACCAGCAGACCATATATTACTCCACCAGCTGACCATATATTACTCCACCAGCTGATCATCTGTTACTCCACCAGCTGACCATATATTACTCCACCAGCTGACCATCTGTTACTCCACCAGCTGACCATATATTACTCCACCAGCTGACCCTCTGTTACTTCACCAGCTGACCATCTGTTACTTCACCAGCTGACCATCTGTTACTCCACCAGCTGACCATCTGTTACTCCACCAGCTGACCATCTGATACTCCACCAGCTGACCATCTGTTACTCCACCAGCTGACCATCTGTTACTCCACCAGCTGACCATCTGTTACTCCACCAGCTGACCATCTGTTACTCCACCAGCTGACCATCTGTTACTCCACCAGCTGACCATTTGTTACTCCACCAGCTGACCCTCTGTTACTTCACCAGCTGACCATTTGTTACTCCACCAGCTGACCCTCTGTTACTCCACCAGCTGACCATCTGTTACTCCACCAGCTGACCCTCTGTTACTCCACCAGCTGACCATCTGTTACTCCACCAGCTGACCATCTGATACTCCACCAGCTGACCATCTGTTACTCCACCAGCTGACCATCTGTTACTCCACCAGCTGACCATCTGATACTCCACCAGCTGACCATCTGATACTCCACCAGCTGACCATCTGATACTCCACCAGCTGACCATCTGATACTCCACCAGCTGACCATCTGTTACTCCACCAGCTGACCATCTGATACTCCACCAGCTGACCATCTGTTACTCCACCAGCTGACCATCTGTTACTCCACCAGCTGACCATCTGTTACTCCACCAGCTGACCATCTGTTACTCCACCAGCTGACCATATATTACACCACCAGCTGACCATATATTACTCCACCAGCTGACCATCTGTTACTCCACCAGCTGACCATCTGTTACTCCACCAGCTGACCATATATTACACCACCAGCTGACCCTCTGTTACTCCACCAGCTGACCATCTGTTACTTCACCAGCTGACCATTTGTTACTCCACCAGCTGACCCTCTGTTACTCCACCAGCTGACCCTCTGTTACTCCACCAGCTGACCCTCTGTTACTCCACCAGCTGACCATCTGTTACTCCACCAGCTGACCCTCTGTTACTCCACCAGCTGACCCTCTGTTACTCCACCAGCTGACCCTCTGTTACTCCACCAGCTGACCATCTGTTACTCCACCAGCTGACCCTCTGTTACTCAACCAGCTGACCCTCTGTTACTCCACCAGCTGACCATCTGTTACTCCACCAGCTGACCCTCTGTTACTCCACCAGCTGACCATCTGTTACTCCACCAGCTGACCATATATTACTCCACCAGCTGACCATATATTACTCCACCAGCTGACCATATATTACTCCACCAGCTGACCATCTGTTACTTCACCAGCTGACCATCTGTTACTTCACCAGCTGACCCTCTGTTACTCCACCAGCTGACCATTTGTTACTCCACCAGCTGACCATCTGTTACTCCACCAGCTGACCCTCTGTTACTCCACCAGCTGACCATTTGTTACTCCACCAGCTGACCATCTGTTACTCCACCAGCTGACCATTTGTTACTCCACCAGCTGACCATATATTACTCCACCAGCTGACCATATATTACTCCACCAGCTGACCATCTGTTACTCCACCAGCTGACCATATATTACTCCACCAGCTGACCATATATTACTCCACCAGCTGATCATCTGTTACTCCACCAGCTGACCATATATTACTCCACCAGCTGACCATCTGTTACTCCACCAGCTGACCATATATTACTCCACCAGCTGACCCTCTGTTACTTCACCAGCTGACCATCTGTTACTTCACCAGCTGACCATCTGTTACTCCACCAGCTGACCATCTGTTACTCCACCAGCTGACCATCTGATACTCCACCAGCTGACCATCTGTTACTCCACCAGCTGACCATCTGTTACTCCACCAGCTGACCATCTGTTACTCCACCAGCTGACCATCTGTTACTCCACCAGCTGACCATCTGTTACTCCACCAGCTGACCATTTGTTACTCCACCAGCTGACCCTCTGTTACTTCACCAGCTGACCATTTGTTACTCCACCAGCTGACCCTCTGTTACTCCACCAGCTGACCATCTGTTACTCCACCAGCTGACCCTCTGTTACTCCACCAGCTGACCATCTGTTACTCCACCAGCTGACCATCTGTTACTCCACCAGCTGACCATTTGTTACTCCACCAGCTGACCATCTGTTACTTCACCAGCGGACCATTTGTTACTCCACCAGCTGACCCTCTGTTACTTCACCAGCTGACCATTTGTTACTCCACCAGCTGACCCTCTGTTACTCCACCAGCTGACCATCTGTTACTCCACCAGCTGACCATCTGTTACTCTACCAGCTGACCCTCTGTTACTCCACCAGCTGACCCTCTGTTACTCCACCAGCTGACCATCTGTTACTCCACCAGCTGACCATCTGTTACTCCACCAGCTGACCCTCTGTTACTCCACCAGCTGACCATATATTACACCACCAGCTGACCATATATTACACCACCAGCTGACCATATATTACTCCACCAGCTGACCACACATTACTCCACCAGCTGACCATATATTACTCCACCAGCTGACCATATATTACTCCACCAGCTGACCATATATTACACCACCAGCTGACCATATATTACTCCACCAGCTGACCATATATTACACCACCAGCTGACCATATATTACACCACCAGCTGACCACACATTACTCCACCAGCTGACCATATATTACTCCACCAGCTGACCATATATTACACCACCAGCTGACCATATATTACACCACCAGTTGACCATATATTACACCACCAGCTGACCATATATTACACCACCAGCTGACCACACATTACTCCACCAGCTGACCATCTGTTACTCCACCAGCTGACCATCTGTTACTCCACCAGCTGACCATCTGATACTCCACCAGCTGACCATCTGTTACTCCACCAGCTGACCATCTGTTACTCCACCAGCTGACCATCTGTTACTCCACCAGCTGACCATCTGTTACTCCACCAGCTGACCATCTGTTACTCCACCAGCTGACCATTTGTTACTCCACCAGCTGACCCTCTGTTACTTCACCAGCTGACCATTTGTTACTCCACCAGCTGACCCTCTGTTACTCCACCAGCTGACCATCTGTTACTCCACCAGCTGACCCTCTGTTACTCCACCAGCTGACCATCTGTTACTCCACCAGCTGACCATCTGTTACTCCACCAGCTGACCATTTGTTACTCCACCAGCTGACCATCTGTTACTTCACCAGCGGACCATTTGTTACTCCACCAGCTGACCCTCTGTTACTTCACCAGCTGACCATTTGTTACTCCACCAGCTGACCCTCTGTTACTCCACCAGCTGACCATCTGTTACTCCACCAGCTGACCATCTGTTACTCTACCAGCTGACCCTCTGTTACTCCACCAGCTGACCCTCTGTTACTCCACCAGCTGACCATCTGTTACTCCACCAGCTGACCATCTGTTACTCCACCAGCTGACCCTCTGTTACTCCACCAGCTGACCATATATTACACCACCAGCTGACCATATATTACACCACCAGCTGACCATATATTACTCCACCAGCTGACCACACATTACTCCACCAGCTGACCATATATTACTCCACCAGCTGACCATATATTACTCCACCAGCTGACCATATATTACACCACCAGCTGACCATATATTACTCCACCAGCTGACCATATATTACACCACCAGCTGACCATATATTACACCACCAGCTGACCACACATTACTCCACCAGCTGACCATATATTACTCCACCAGCTGACCATATATTACACCACCAGCTGACCATATATTACACCACCAGCTGACCATATATTACACCACCAGCTGACCATATATTACACCACCAGCTGACCACACATTACTCCACCAGCTGACCATATATTACTCCACCAGCTGACCATATATTACTCCACCAGCTGACCATATATTACTCCACCAGCTGACCATATATTACTCCACCAGCTGACCATATATTACTCAACCAGCTGACCACCATTTGTTTCACCACCAGCTGACCATATATTACTCCACCAGCTGACCATATATTACTCCACCAGCTGACCATATATTACTCCACCAGCTGACCATATATTACACCACCAGCTGACCATATATTACACCACCAGCTGACCATATATTACACCACCAACTGACCATATATTACACCACCAGCTGACCATATATTACTCCACCAGCTGACCCTCTGTTACTCCACCAGCTGACCATATATTACACCACCAGCTGACCATATATTACACCACCAGCTGACCATATATTACTCCACCTGCTGACCATCTGATACTCCACCAGCTGACCATCTGATACTCCACCAGCTGACCATCTGATACTCCACCAGCTGACCATCTGTTACTCCACCAGCTGACCATCTGTTACTCCACCAGCTGACCATCTGATACTCCACCAGCTGACCATCTGATACTCCACCAGCTGACCATCTGATACTCCACCAGCTGACCATCTGATACTCCACCAGCTGACCATCTGTTACTCCACCAGCTGACCATCTGATACTCCACCAGCTGACCATCTGTTACTCCACCAGCTGACCATCTGTTACTCCACCAGCTGACCATCTGTTACTCCACCAGCTGACCATCTGTTACTCCACCAGCTGACCATATATTACACCACCAGCTGACCATATATTACTCCACCAGCTGACCATCTGTTACTCCACCAGCTGACCATCTGTTACTCCACCAGCTGACCATATATTACACCACCAGCTGACCATATATTACTCCACCAGCTGACCCTCTGTTACTCCACCAGCTGACCCTCTGTTACTCCACCAGCTGACCCTCTGTTACTCCACCAGCTGACCATCTGTTACTCCACCAGCTGACCCTCTGTTACTCAACCAGCTGACCCTCTGTTACTCCACCAGCTGACCATCTGTTACTCCACCAGCTGACCCTCTGTTACTCCACCAGCTGACCATATATTACTCCACCAGCTGACCATATATTACTCCACCAGCTGACCATATATTACTCCACCAGCTGACCATCTGTTACTTCACCAGCTGACCATCTGTTACTTCACCAGCTGACCCTCTGTTACTCCACCAGCTGACCATTTGTTACTCCACCAGCTGACCATCTGTTACTCCACCAGCTGACCCTCTGTTACTCCACCAGCTGACCATTTGTTACTCCACCAGCTGACCATCTGTTACTCCACCAGCTGACCATTTGTTACTCCACCAGCTGACCATATATTACTCCACCAGCTGACCATATATTACTCCACCAGCTGACCATCTGTTACTCCACCAGCTGACCATATATTACTCCACCAGCTGACCATATATTACTCCACCAGCTGATCATCTGTTACTCCACCAGCTGACCATATATTACTCCACCAGCTGACCATCTGTTACTCCACCAGCTGACCATATATTACTCCACCAGCTGACCCTCTGTTACTTCACCAGCTGACCATCTGTTACTTCACCAGCTGACCATCTGTTACTCCACCAGCTGACCATCTGTTACTCCACCAGCTGACCATCTGATACTCCACCAGCTGACCATCTGTTACTCCACCAGCTGACCATCTGTTACTCCACCAGCTGACCATCTGTTACTCCACCAGCTGACCATCTGTTACTCCACCAGCTGACCATCTGTTACTCCACCAGCTGACCATTTGTTACTCCACCAGCTGACCCTCTGTTACTTCACCAGCTGACCATTTGTTACTCCACCAGCTGACCCTCTGTTACTCCACCAGCTGACCATCTGTTACTCCACCAGCTGACCCTCTGTTACTCCACCAGCTGACCATCTGTTACTCCACCAGCTGACCATCTGATACTCCACCAGCTGACCATCTGTTACTCCACCAGCTGACCATCTGTTACTCCACCAGCTGACCATCTGATACTCCACCAGCTGACCATCTGATACTCCACCAGCTGACCATCTGATACTCCACCAGCTGACCATCTGATACTCCACCAGCTGACCATCTGTTACTCCACCAGCTGACCATCTGATACTCCACCAGCTGACCATCTGTTACTCCACCAGCTGACCATCTGTTACTCCACCAGCTGACCATCTGTTACTCCACCAGCTGACCATCTGTTACTCCACCAGCTGACCATATATTACACCACCAGCTGACCATATATTACTCCACCAGCTGACCATCTGTTACTCCACCAGCTGACCATCTGTTACTCCACCAGCTGACCATATATTACACCACCAGCTGACCCTCTGTTACTCCACCAGCTGACCATCTGTTACTTCACCAGCTGACCATTTGTTACTCCACCAGCTGACCCTCTGTTACTCCACCAGCTGACCCTCTGTTACTCCACCAGCTGACCCTCTGTTACTCCACCAGCTGACCATCTGTTACTCCACCAGCTGACCCTCTGTTACTCCACCAGCTGACCCTCTGTTACTCCACCAGCTGACCCTCTGTTACTCCACCAGCTGACCATCTGTTACTCCACCAGCTGACCCTCTGTTACTCAACCAGCTGACCCTCTGTTACTCCACCAGCTGACCATCTGTTACTCCACCAGCTGACCCTCTGTTACTCCACCAGCTGACCATCTGTTACTCCACCAGCTGACCATATATTACTCCACCAGCTGACCATATATTACTCCACCAGCTGACCATATATTACTCCACCAGCTGACCATCTGTTACTTCACCAGCTGACCATCTGTTACTTCACCAGCTGACCCTCTGTTACTCCACCAGCTGACCATTTGTTACTCCACCAGCTGACCATCTGTTACTCCACCAGCTGACCCTCTGTTACTCCACCAGCTGACCATTTGTTACTCCACCAGCTGACCATCTGTTACTCCACCAGCTGACCATTTGTTACTCCACCAGCTGACCATATATTACTCCACCAGCTGACCATATATTACTCCACCAGCTGACCATCTGTTACTCCACCAGCTGACCATATATTACTCCACCAGCTGACCATATATTACTCCACCAGCTGATCATCTGTTACTCCACCAGCTGACCATATATTACTCCACCAGCTGACCATCTGTTACTCCACCAGCTGACCATATATTACTCCACCAGCTGACCCTCTGTTACTTCACCAGCTGACCATCTGTTACTTCACCAGCTGACCATCTGTTACTCCACCAGCTGACCATCTGTTACTCCACCAGCTGACCATCTGATACTCCACCAGCTGACCATCTGTTACTCCACCAGCTGACCATCTGTTACTCCACCAGCTGACCATCTGTTACTCCACCAGCTGACCATCTGTTACTCCACCAGCTGACCATCTGTTACTCCACCAGCTGACCATTTGTTACTCCACCAGCTGACCCTCTGTTACTTCACCAGCTGACCATTTGTTACTCCACCAGCTGACCCTCTGTTACTCCACCAGCTGACCATCTGTTACTCCACCAGCTGACCCTCTGTTACTCCACCAGCTGACCATCTGTTACTCCACCAGCTGACCATCTGTTACTCCACCAGCTGACCATTTGTTACTCCACCAGCTGACCATCTGTTACTTCACCAGCGGACCATTTGTTACTCCACCAGCTGACCCTCTGTTACTTCACCAGCTGACCATTTGTTACTCCACCAGCTGACCCTCTGTTACTCCACCAGCTGACCATCTGTTACTCCACCAGCTGACCATCTGTTACTCTACCAGCTGACCCTCTGTTACTCCACCAGCTGACCCTCTGTTACTCCACCAGCTGACCATCTGTTACTCCACCAGCTGACCATCTGTTACTCCACCAGCTGACCCTCTGTTACTCCACCAGCTGACCATATATTACACCACCAGCTGACCATATATTACACCACCAGCTGACCATATATTACTCCACCAGCTGACCACACATTACTCCACCAGCTGACCATATATTACTCCACCAGCTGACCATATATTACTCCACCAGCTGACCATATATTACACCACCAGCTGACCATATATTACTCCACCAGCTGACCATATATTACACCACCAGCTGACCATATATTACACCACCAGCTGACCACACATTACTCCACCAGCTGACCATATATTACTCCACCAGCTGACCATATATTACACCACCAGCTGACCATATATTACACCACCAGTTGACCATATATTACACCACCAGCTGACCATATATTACACCACCAGCTGACCACACATTACTCCACCAGCTGACCATCTGTTACTCCACCAGCTGACCATCTGTTACTCCACCAGCTGACCATCTGATACTCCACCAGCTGACCATCTGTTACTCCACCAGCTGACCATCTGTTACTCCACCAGCTGACCATCTGTTACTCCACCAGCTGACCATCTGTTACTCCACCAGCTGACCATCTGTTACTCCACCAGCTGACCATTTGTTACTCCACCAGCTGACCCTCTGTTACTTCACCAGCTGACCATTTGTTACTCCACCAGCTGACCCTCTGTTACTCCACCAGCTGACCATCTGTTACTCCACCAGCTGACCCTCTGTTACTCCACCAGCTGACCATCTGTTACTCCACCAGCTGACCATCTGTTACTCCACCAGCTGACCATTTGTTACTCCACCAGCTGACCATCTGTTACTTCACCAGCGGACCATTTGTTACTCCACCAGCTGACCCTCTGTTACTTCACCAGCTGACCATTTGTTACTCCACCAGCTGACCCTCTGTTACTCCACCAGCTGACCATCTGTTACTCCACCAGCTGACCATCTGTTACTCTACCAGCTGACCCTCTGTTACTCCACCAGCTGACCCTCTGTTACTCCACCAGCTGACCATCTGTTACTCCACCAGCTGACCATCTGTTACTCCACCAGCTGACCCTCTGTTACTCCACCAGCTGACCATATATTACACCACCAGCTGACCATATATTACACCACCAGCTGACCATATATTACTCCACCAGCTGACCACACATTACTCCACCAGCTGACCATATATTACTCCACCAGCTGACCATATATTACTCCACCAGCTGACCATATATTACACCACCAGCTGACCATATATTACTCCACCAGCTGACCATATATTACACCACCAGCTGACCATATATTACACCACCAGCTGACCACACATTACTCCACCAGCTGACCATATATTACTCCACCAGCTGACCATATATTACACCACCAGCTGACCATATATTACACCACCAGCTGACCATATATTACACCACCAGCTGACCATATATTACACCACCAGCTGACCACACATTACTCCACCAGCTGACCATATATTACTCCACCAGCTGACCATATATTACTCCACCAGCTGACCATATATTACTCCACCAGCTGACCATATATTACTCCACCAGCTGACCATATATTACTCCACCAGCTGACCATATATTACTCAACCAGCTGACCACCATTTGTTTCACCACCAGCTGACCATATATTACTCCACCAGCTGACCATATATTACTCCACCAGCTGACCATATATTACTCCACCAGCTGACCATATATTACACCACCAGCTGACCATATATTACACCACCAGCTGACCATATATTACACCACCAACTGACCATATATTACACCACCAGCTGACCATATATTACTCCACCAGCTGACCACCATTTGTTTCACCACCAGCTGACCATATATTACTCCACCAGCTGACCATATATTACACCACCAGCTGACCATATATTACTCCACCAGCTGACCATATATTACTCCACCAGCTGACCATATATTACTCCACCAGCTGACCATATATTACTCCACCAGCTGACCACCATTTGTTTCACCACCAGCTGACCATATATTACTCCACCAGCTGACCATATATTACTCCACCAGCTGACCATATATTACTCCACCAGCTGACCATATATTACTCCACCAGCTGACCATATATTACACCACCAGCTGACCATATATTACACCACCAGCTGACCATATATTACACCACCAGCTGACCATATATTACTCCACCAGCTGACCATATATTACTCCACCAGCTGACCATATATTACACCACCAGCTGACCATATATTACTCCACCAGCTGACCATATATTACACCACCAGCTGACCATATATTACACCACCAGCTGACCATATATTACTCCACCAGCTGACCATATATTACTCCACCAGCTGACCATATATTACACCACCAGCTGACCATATATTACTCCACCAGCTGACCATATATTACACCACCAGCTGACCATATATTGCTCCACCAGCTGACCATATATTACTCCACCAGCTGACCATATATTACACCACCAGCTGACCATATATTACACCACCAGCTGACCATATATTACTCCACCAGCTGACCATATATTACACCACCAGCTGACCATATATTACACCACCAGCTGACCATATATTGCTCCACCAGCTGACCATATATTACTCCACCAGCTGACCATATATTACACCACCAGCTGACCATATATTACACCACCAGCTGACCATATATTGCTCCACCAGCTGACCATATATTACTCCACCAGCTGACCATATATTACACCACCAGCTGACCATATATTACTCCACCAGCTGACCATATATTACTCCACCAGCTGACCATATATTACACCACCAGCTGACCATATATTACACCACCAGCTGACCATATATTACTCCACCAGCTGACCATATATTACTCCACCAGCTGACCATATATTACTCCACCAGCTGACCATATATTACTCCACCAGCTGACCATATATTACTCCACCAGCTGACCATATATTACACCACCAGCTGACCATATATTACACCACCAGCTGACCATATATTACTCCACCAGCTGACCATATATTACTCCACCAGCTGACCATATATTACACCACCAGCTGACCATATATTACTCCACCAGCTGACCATATATTACACCACCAGCTGACCATATATTGCTCCACCAGCTGACCATATATTACTCCACCAGCTGACCATATATTACACCACCAGCTGACCATATATTACACCACCAGCTGACCATATATTACACCACCAGCTGACCATATATTACACCACCAGCTGACCATATATTACACCACCAGCTGACCATATATTACACCACCAGCTGACCATATATTACACCACCAGCTGACCATATATTACACCACCAGCTGACCATATATTACTCCACCAGCTGACCATATATTACACCACCAGCTGACCATATATTACACCACCAGCTGACCATATATTACACCACCAGCTGACCATATATTACACCACCAGCTGACCATATATTACACCACCAGCTGACCATATATTACACCACCAGCTGACCATATATTACACCACCAGCTGACCATATATTACACCACCAGCTGACCATATATTACACCACCAGCTGACCATATATTACACCACCAGCTGACCATATATTACTCCACCAGCTGACCATATATTACACCACCAGCTGACCATATATTACACCACCAGCTGACCATATATTACACCACCAGCTGACCATATATTACACCACCAGCTGACCATATATTACACCACCAGCTGACCATATATTACACCACCAGCTGACCATATATTACTCCACCAGCTGACCATATATTACTCCACCAGCTGACCATATATTACACCACCAGCTGACCATATATTACTCCACCGGCTGACCATATATTACTCCACCAGCTGACCATATATTACACCACCAGCTGACACTGGTGAATGAACTACACTTTACCCAAGACTGACAACAGTGAATATAATCATATATCCTCGTCATCCTGGAGGTAAGTTATATAACAATATTTACACTCGACCAGTCCCAGCTGGACACAAATATATCTAACAACTTGACCAAATTTATATCCCAGTAATAAAATGTGAATGAGAATTAAAAATTGCCAGAAAATACCACGACACCTGGAAATCAAACACAGTAAATTGCATAATAAAATTTAAGAAGCAGTTCCTACACCCAGACCTTTGACCATTAGGCAACACGTCCTCGAACCAGGGAACACCTTTATCTCTCTCTCCAATTATTTAGGATATTATTTTGCATATTAATGAGAAACAAACACAACTGAGCTCCACCTGGTACCTAATGGGCCGCCATAAACTGCCGCGGATAGTTTGGGAAAAAACAAAAATATATTCCGGCCGTACTTAGGTTCATGATTTTCAGTAAAAATGTGTAGTTTTAGGGAGGATTTGGTTGTGTGTGTGTGTGTGTGTACTCACCTAATTGTGCTTGCGGGGGTTGAGCTCTGGCTCTTTGGTCCCGCCTATATATGTGTGTGTGTGTGTGTGTGTGTGTGTGTGTGTGTGTGTGTGTGTGTGTGTGTGTGTGTGTGTGTGTTCTCACCTAGTTGTTGTAATCACCTAGTTGTGCTGCGGGGTTTAGCTCTAGCTCTTTGGTCCCGCCTCTCAACCGTCAATCAACTGATGTACAGATTCCTGAGCCTACTGGGCTCTATCATATCTATCCCCCTCTCCCTTCCCCATCTCTCACCTCTCTTCTCCGCCTCTCCCTCAACATTCCCATATCATTTATCTGTAATACTGAATTAATTTTAATTCGTTTTCGGGTAAAACGAAAATCTAGAGCGTCGGCTATCAACGTTTCAATAATTAGGTAGAGTGAGTCTCTCCACTATAGCAGAGGGCAGGTGGAGCGGCCATTAGTACCGAGGACCCTGCAGGCTGTGCCTCAAGCACGGCGTTCTTTTGTGTCGTGTTAGAGGTAGATGGTCCAGTATGGTGACGGGATGGAGCAGAGTTAGTACTGGGGTCAGGGGGGACGGTAGTGGGGTCAGGGGAGACGGTAGTGGGGTCAGGGGAGACGGTAGTGGGGTCAGGAGCGACGGTAGTGTGGTAAGGAGAGACGGCAGTGGGGTCAGGAGAGACGGTAGTGGGGTCAGGGGAGACGGTAGTGGGGTCAGGAGCGACGGTAGTGGGGTGAGGAGAGACAGTAGTGGCGTCAGGAGAGACGGTAGTGGGGTCAGGAGAGACAGTAGTGGGGTCAGGACAGACGGTAGTGGGGTCAGGAGAGACACTAGTGGGGTCAGGAGAGACGGTAGTGGGGTCAGAACAGACGGTAGTGGGGTCAGCAGAGACGGTAGTGGGGTCAGGAGAGACAGCAGTGGGGTCAGGAGAGAGACACAAGGCGCCAACCATAATTAATGTGCCCAACACTGTCTACAACGTACCAACTTGACACTCAACACTAAGCTAATTAATCAACACATGTGCTCGTGAACAATATAACCATCCTATATGTAACGTGTGTTGACGTAAACGCTACTGGAATATAGAGGAATAAAAAGCCTCTCCTTAAAGTTCTAAATTTAAGCCGAAAGTATAAGGATTCCTGTAGATAAACCTAAAGTGTAAATGTGAAAATATTACAGCAACAATTTAGCGAGTTGATTTCTGAGCGACAATGTAATGTAATAAGGTAACTAAATGCAACTGTCTGGCACAGTGAACACATATGTTTAGTCCCACGCTAGTTCTCTGCCCGTCGTCCAGGGGCGGGACGACCGCACGGGGAGGGTAATTCCGTGTGGTCCAACACCAGGGAACATTATAAAAAGAGAGGCTCTCTTTCTGCTGAACACTTGGTAGAGGCTCTCTACCTGCTGGACACTTGGTAGAGACTCTCTTTCTGTTGGACACTTGGTGGAGGCTATGCTCATCTTAATGCTATCCTTGTCATCGTTATATTTTACATGCTTTCCTTTCCATTGCCTGTAGTTTAGACCATTGCAACCTTCATGTATCTTATTCTGCATATATGCCAAAAATGCATATATGTTAGGGTATAAAAAATTACTATTATTATTATTACATATATATAAAGTGTTTAACTGTGAAAGAAGGAGGAGAACCTATTACAAAGTAGCGGTGCTTGAAGGCAAGACGTGCGCCTGTTGCAGACATTTGCAACATCAGACTCTGGCTATTTTTCCTCTTTCCTGCATATCTGTATCGTCTTTATCCACGATGGTGCGGTGCCAGCTGGACCATTTGTTGATATTTGATAGGGCTAGTATACATAAACAATTTAGTTGCTACATGTTGACTTACCACCAGTATGGTAGGTATACATTTATGTATACTGAACTACTACCTTAGTTGTATAATGTTTATATAATATGGGATAATGTAAACGTGTCAGGTCGCAGCCATATGGTATATATATGGCCGAGATATATATATTTGGTATATATATACCAAATATATACGTGCCATATTATATATATATATATATATATATATATATATATATATATATATATATATATATATATATGTCGTACCTACTAGCCAGAACGCACTTCTCAGCCTTCTATGCAATGCCCGATTTGCCTAATAAGCCAAGTTTTCCTGAATTAATATATTTTCTCAAATTATTTTCTTATGAAATGATAAAGCTACCCATTTCATTACGTATGAGGTCATTTTTTTTATTGGAGTTAAAATTAACGTAGATATATGACCGAACCGAACCTACCCTACCTAACCTAACCTAACCTATCTTTATAGGTTAGGTTATGTTAGGTAGCCGAAAAAG
Source organism: Procambarus clarkii (assembly GCF_040958095.1). Classification (NCBI taxonomy): domain Eukaryota; kingdom Metazoa; phylum Arthropoda; class Malacostraca; order Decapoda; family Cambaridae; genus Procambarus; species Procambarus clarkii. Next base: position 28,948,137 of record NC_091152.1, on the reverse strand, counting down.
TTAGATTAGGTTAGGTT
>NC_091152.1:28890620-28945620 GCF_040958095.1 Procambarus clarkii | reverse complement strand
AGCAACATGGGAGTGTACATGTATAGCAACATGAGGGTTTATATGTATACCAACATGGAAGTGTATATGTATACCAACATGGGAGTGTATACATATACCAACATGAAAGTGTATACATATACCAACATGAGAGTGTTTATGTATACCAACATGGGAGTGTATACATATAGCAACATGGGAGTGTATATGTATACCAACATGGGAGTGTATACATATAGCAACATGGGAGTGTATATGTATACCAACATGGGAGTGTATATGTATACCAACATGGGAGTGTATATGTATACCAACATGGGAGTGTATATGTATACCAACATGGAAGTGTATACATATAGCAACATGGGAGTGTATATGTATACCAACATGGGAGTGTATACATATAGGAACATGGGAGTGTATACATATACCAACATGGGAGTGTACATGTATACCAACTTGGGAATGTATATGTATACCAACATGGGAGTGTATACATATAGCAACATGGGAGTGTATATGTATACCAACATGAAAGTGTATACATATACCAACATGGGAGTGTATACATATAACAACATGGGAGTGTATATGTATGCCAACATGGGAGTGTATACATATACCAACATGGGAGTGTATATGTATACCAACATGGGAGTGTATACGTATACCAACATGGGAGTGTATACGTATACCAACATGGGAGTGTATACATATACCAACATGGAAGTGTATACATATACCAACATGGGAGTGTATACATATACCAACATGGGAGTGTATATGTATACCAACATGGAAGTGTATACATATACCAACATCGGAGTGTATACATATACCAACATGGGAGTGTATACATATACCAACATGGGAGTGTATACGTATATCAACATGGGAGTGTATACGTATATCAACATGGGAGTGTATACGTATACCGACAAGGGAGTGTATACGTATACCAACATGGGAGTGTATATGTATACCAACATGGGAGTGTATATGTATACCAACATGGGAGTGTATATGTATACCAACATGGGTGTGTATACATATACCAACATGGGAGTGTATATGTATACCAACAAGGGAGTGTATACGTATACCAACATGGGAGTGTATATGTATACCAACATGGGAGTGTATACGTATACCAACATGGGAGTGTATATGTATACCAACAAGGGAGTGTATACGTATACCAACATGGGAGTGTATATGTATACCAACATGGGAGTGTATACGTATACCAACATGGGAGTGTATACGTATACCGACAAGGGGGTGTATACGTATACCGACAAGGGAGTGTATACGTATAGCAACATGGGAGTGTATACATATACCAACATGGGAGTGTATACATATACCAACATGGACCAACTCTGCTCAGTTTATTACATTTTTCTCTGGTAACAATGTTGTCTCTGTATATTGGGAATTGTTTTACAATTCCGCCCCGCATATTGACATTGAATATATTAACAAAAATAATAGAATGAATAAATTTGTACTATATAATAATTGCACTGCGAGCACTCTTTTAATTTGTCAAAATGTCGGCTGACATATCGGTGCTCTCAGGACACGCAGCGCAAGTCGTTTAAGCGACTTTTTCACTGCAGGAGCGCAGTGAAAAAGTGACATTTTATTGTGTCCATCGCTGTCATTCCGCCAGGTGGCCAGGCGCTGTGGTTTTTATTGCAGTGAAATGTGCGGTCCACAAAACTGATAGTTTTCATTGAAACTTCACCCACCAGAGGATATAAATATTTTTGTCTTTTCGTATTTTTTTCAAAACAATCAACTTGTTGTCCGAAATGTAAGCTATTTAAAGGTTAAATTTAGTGTCGTGAAAGAGCTTCTTGCATGATAAATTATCTCAACAGGGGAAACGTGCTCTATATTTTCAAAGAATTCCATCTTCACTACCCTTGAGAGTCGTAGAGGCTACACCGTCATCCGAATCTTCTATGAATGTTGTATCATGATAATATTTTGATGAACACATCAAGAGCCATTTTCCCACCACTCGTATACACATGACGGCCCAGGAGACCATTTCAGGTCAAACAGGAAGTTTGCAAGTTGAACGGTTTAGAGAAATTGATGTTTTCAGGACACTCTGGGAAAGGGGTTTGCCTATCTACTAATTTTCTGTAATTGGCTGCATTGGCTCCGTCATTTGAGCAGGAGCAGCTCAGGTCACGGCGCTCTACGGAACTCTGCGCGCTCTTTAGTGCAGAGTTTTGTAGAACTTCTTCACAGCCTAATACAACACAGCCTAATACAACAGCCTAATACAACACAGCCTAATACAACACAGCCTAATACAACACAGCCTAATACAACACAGCCTAATACAACAGCCTAATACAACACAGCCAAATACAACTCAGCCTAAAACAACACAGCCTAATACAACTCAGCCTAGAACAACAGCCTAATACAACACAGCCTAATACAACACAGCCTAATACAACACACCCTAATACAACACAGCCTAATACAACACAGCCTAATACAACACAGCCCAATACAACACAGCCTAATACAACACAGCCTAATACAACACACCCTAATACAACACAGCCTAATACAACACAGCCCAATACAGCACAGCCTAATACAACACAGCCCAATACAACACAGCCTAATACAACACAGCCCAATACAACACAGCCTAATACAACACAGCCTAATACAACACAGCCTAATACAACACAGCCTAATACAACACAGCCTAATACAACACAGCCTAATACAACACAGCCTAATACAACACAGCCTAATACAACACAGCCTAATACAACACAGCCTAATACAACACAGCCCAATACAACACAGCCTAATACAACACAGCCTAATACAACACAGCCCAATACAACACAGCCTAATACAACACAGCCTAATACAACACAGCCCAATACAACACAGCCTAATACAACACAGCCTAATACAACACAGCCTAATACAACACAGCCTAATACAACACAGCCTAATACAACACAGCCTAATACAACACAGCCCAATACAACACAGCCTAATACAACACAGCCTAATACAACACAGCCTAATACAACACAGCCTAATACTGCTGAACTACCAACGATGACGAGGAAGCAGCAGCCCCAGACCGGAAGAGGCTGGACGGTAAGGAAAGTGCAGGTAAATGATGCCAAGTGAGCATCCAGTGACATTATTAGCCAGTGAAGAACAGTGCAGTGAGCTGTGAAGGAGGAAATGTGCAGTACTTACTGCCACACTGTCTGTGTCAGTGTGGCACAGACAGTGTACAGTGACATTCATGTTAAGGGACGAGCTAGGTAGAGCTACTAGATACCAGTGATGTGTGGAGCGTTAGCTAGGAGGAAGAGCAACATGATCTGCAACAACACAGTGTTGCATAGAGGGCCTGGGAGGGTGCCAGTTGACACGCCAGTTACTTGCAGTTGTCATCCATGTGATCCAGTCCCCTAGTCAGCAAGTAGACTAGATCAACCCCTGGAGTGTGGTTGATCCACACTACTCATCTTCTATCTATATGGCGTACTCCTACGTCCATATGCTCCACTACCATCTACTCGTGTGGGGACAATGACAGATCTACCTCCCATTGTGCTCCATGTTATCTGGCCGTCCAGGATAAGGAACATTGCAGCATTTCTCTGGGCGAGATTACAGAGCCACGCCATCAAGTGCTACATAGAGAGATGCAGACACCAGTTGCAGGTTGTGGCCGCTTGCATGCAAGAAGGACTCCGATAGTAACTTCCCGACGAACCCCAGAGTTAGTGTCCTTCATAGGAGTGATATTAGGTCATACGTATACTGAACTGTGCTAATATTATATGAATTATTTTCGTAATTGTGAAAAGTATTTACCTCTGATAGTATTCGAGTTTAGTGGAATACAAAGTTGACTGTCATAGCCTAGTTACGACTCGAGATTTTGGTGTGCAATATTATTTGTAATGTGAGGTTACAGGTACCATACAGATGGAATCATTGCACTAGGCCTCACTGACCTTTGTTTCAAGTTTCTGCTCAGAATTTGGTTTAGTGACACTCAAGAGCGAGTTCACTGTAGTCATGTGCACATTGCGTTTAAGTGGGCCACGAGCGCCTAGTGTCTAATTTTGTCTAGGCTGTTACACTTTCTGAATGATAAGTGTTTTCTTGTCATTAAATGTTATTGATACATTATGTTTGAGTCACCTCTACTCTGTTATTTTATTAACTGACTAGCAGTACCCGGCCACGCGTTGCTGTGGCTCATAACACATGTGCGTTGCTGAGCCACAGCAACCTTCCCTGTCCCCTCCCCCGTCCCCTCGTCCTCCCCACCATCCCTCACTTCCGTCCCCTCGTCATCCCCACCATTCCCCACTCCCTCGTCCAATGCCTTCCCATATGGTCAGATGTTCCACCATCAGAAAATTGGGAACATCAAGTGATCTGATGTTCCCATCACTGAAATATAAGAAAAAGTTAAAAAATTAAATGAAAATGCTAAAAAATAAACAAAATAAGCTATACTAACGAAATGAACGGTATGGTAAACAACACAGCTCAATTCTAATGCAATTCACACAAAATAATTAAATCAAAATGAAAATAAATCAAAATCTATGAAAATTCAATTTATCAATGCAATCAGAAACCCTGAAATGTAATTCCAACATATTTAGTATAGCATGTGTGTTGCTCTTACATGCAACAGATGGCGCTGTTTTTCAAGAAAAGCATAGTTTACCTGTCATAGGTGTGGCATCTATACTTATACTTATGAAATGAACGGTATGATAAACAACACAGCTCAATTCCAACACAATGTCAAACAAAATAATTCAATAAAAAATAAAATAAATCGAAATCTTTGAAAATAAATGCAATCGGATATATTTAAATGGAATTCGTGACATATTTAGTATAGCGTCCATGTTGCTATTATGTTCAACAGATGGCGCTGTTTTTCAAAAATGCATGTTTTTACATGTCACAGGTGTGGCATCTATATAGTAGGTATATAAAAAGACGCGTTTGTTCGAATACAACGTTGTGTCAAAATTTCAAAGCAATCGGTAAAGTGGTTTCTAAGATTTCCCTCACATGAAAAACACATGAGAAACACAGTTTTTCAGAAAAAGCATGTTTTTTTACAGTCACAGACGTGACATCTATATAACATGTACATAATAACCTGCTCGGATGCGAATGGAACGTTGTGTCAAAAAATCAAAGCAATCGGCCTAGAACTTTCGGAGATTAGCGGTTAAGCATAAACAAACATTTCCATTTTTATTTATATAGATGATGACCAATATTTATACAGAATCTGAATCTTGATAACTGATAAACCAGCCCGTCCTCCTAAGGTTTCCCAACATCAATAAACAGTCGTATTAAAGTTCCCTTATCCTAACCTACCCGAGGACCCAAAACAGAAAACGGGACATACTTCAATTTCGCGAGCCGCTGCCATTTTCTAGTACGACAATATCCATGTAGCAGGAGCATTAAGCCTGTAATTGTGTTCGGTTATTCGCTATAATATTGTTAATGTGATATTTGGGTCAGAGTTTTAAATTTAAATAATTTTTCCTCCTTTTCTCCCGTTTCTTTTCCACTTCTGTTTTAACATTTTAGTCTTTTGTTTTATTAAGATTATCTTGGCGGATATAGACGCAGAGTGTTCACTACTGTGTTCCATTTTTCAAACGCTTTTCTGACCATTGTAGTCGCTGTGGATTTTGCATTTAATTCAGCTGTTGTCGTTGGATAAATGTTGAGTTTGATGTGCAGGGCTTCAGTTGCTTCACATTCCAGTAAGTAATAGTGGCATTTCTGGTTTTGTTCCACAGATATGACACCCTTTATGTATTAGGTTTCTTACATAATGTGTGTGTGTGTGTGTGTATAATAATTTATATATATATATATATATATATATATATATATATATATATATATATATATATATATATATATATATATATATATATATATATATATATATATGATTAAGGCACAACTCTCCTAAACACGAGAGTGAAGTATAGAATTTTAGAACACTTTCCCACCAGGAGACTCGAACCCTAGCCAGCACAGAAGCCTTCCAGCAACTGGCATAACAGGTACGCCTTAACCCACTCCACCACCCACTCAGACCCTTAAAAGAGATGGTAATTTCGGAGTATTTAAATACACCAAAGATCACCACCTCCCAAGAGCACTAGAGCAAGTGAGGGGTCATTTAGACGTTAATTTCATCAAGTCCCTGTTAATATGGGAAGACACAGTGTCTATGCTTAAGGAACAACTCTCCTAAACACGAGAGTGAAGTATAGAACTTTAGAACACTTTCCCACCAGGAGACTCGAACCCTAGCCAGCACAGAAGCCTTCCAGCAACTGGCATAACAGGTACGCCTTAACCCGCTCCACCACCCACTCAGACCCTTGAAAGAGATGGTAATTTCGGAGTGTTTAAATACACCAAAGATCACCACCTCCCAAGAGCACTAGAGCAAGTGAGGGGTCATTTAGACGTTAATTTCATCAAGTCCCTGTTAATATGGGAAGACACAGTGTCTATGCTTAAGGCACAACTCTCCTAAACACGAGAGTGAAGTATAGAACTTTAGAACACTTTCCCACCAGGAGACTCGAACCCTAGCCAGCACAGAAGCCTTCCAGCAACTGGCATAACAGGTATGCCTTAACCCGCTCCACCACCCACTCAGACCCTTAAAAGAGATGGTAATTTCGGAGTATTTAAATACACCAAAGATCACCACCTCCCAAGAGCACTAGAGCAAGTGAGGGGTCATTTAGACGTTAATTTCATCAAGTCCCTGTTAATATGGGAAGACACAGTGTCTATGCTTAAGGCACAACTCTCCTAAACGCGAGAGTGAAGTATAGAACTTTAGAACACTTTCCCACCAGGAGACTCGAACCCTAGCCAGCACAGAAGCCTTCCAGCAACTGGCATAACAGGTACGCCTTAACCCGCTCCACCACCCACTCAGACCCTTAAAAGAGATGGTAATTTCGGAGTATTTAAATACACCAAAGATCACCACCTCCCAAGAGCACTAGAGCAAGTGAGGGGTCATTTAGACGTTAATTTCATCAAGTCCCTGTTAATATGGGAAGACACAGTGTCTATGCTTACGGCACAACTCTCCTAAACACGAGAGTGAAGTATAGAACTTTAGAACACTTTCCCACCAGGAGACTCGAACCCTAGCCAGCACAGAAGCCTTCCAGCAACTGGCATAACAGGTACGCCTTAACCCGCTCCACCACCCACTCAGACCCTTAAAAGAGATGGTAATTTCGGAGTATTTAAATACACCAAAGATCACCACCTCCCAAGAGCACTAGAGCAAGTGAGGGGTCATTTAGACGTTAATTTCATCAAGTCCCTGTTAATATGGGAAGACACAGTCTCTATGCTTACGGCACAACTCTCCTAAACACGAGAGTGAAGTATAGAACTTTAGAACACTTTCCCACCAGGAGACTCGAACCCTAGCCAGCACAGAAGCCTTCCAGCAACTGGCATAACAGGTACGCCTTAACCCGCTCCACCACCCACTCAGACCCTTAAAAGAGATGGTAATTTCGGAGTATAAGACACTGTGTCTTCCCATATTCGCATATATATATATATATATATATATATATATATATATATATATATATATATATATATAAACAATGACAAACATGGTGACTAATTCTTTTTGAGGAGATTTCATTTATTGCAAATTATATTAATTTTTAAACAATTGCACTGTATAATTTAAGTATTAATTAACCTAGCTAGTTATATTTAATTATCTGGCAAGTATCTTTTACTTAGCTGGCAAGTATCTTTTACTTAGCTGGCAAGTATCTTGATATAACTGCAGCTGCAATATATAGAAGCAGTCCCCCATGGCGCAGTAGTAAAACACTCGCCGCGTTTGGCCTGGGTTCGTATCCTGGCCGGGGAGGATTGACTTGGCGCCAATCCTAAACTGTACCCCTCTGTTCACCCAGCAGTGAATAGGCACATGGTTGTTAAACGAATTATCTGGTCGTATTAAGGAAAGGTATTAAGGAAAATTAAGATTAAGGACCTGCCCGAAACGCTACGCGTGCTAGTGGCTTTTCGATATATAAGAACTCGTAAATAATAAGTACTAATATTAATATTAATACTGATAATTAAAAAATAATATACTAATAAGAAATAATAAAATTATATTAAACAATAACTCGAATATAAGATCTTATATAAGATATAAGAACTAGTATATAGGAACTCTTGTATACATAAATAAATAAATATATAAATGGATTTAATAGCATAAAGGAAAATGGATTCAAATCTCGGTTTAAGCCATAAAACTCCCTTTATTTTATTTGGAGTCTTATATCTTGTTAAAGATATAAGACCCAGACCTGTCCAGTACTCGACGGCTGGGCACCATTGGCTACAACCTCAGTTAAGTTAGGAACTATGTGATGAAGCCACTCCCGAACCATTACTTATACCAAATGATTACCAGGAATATAAACAAAAAATGATGACAAGAAGCCAATCAAAGAAGAATGAAGAAGGAACAAGTAGAAACAAATAGAAACAAGAAGCAAGAAGAAAGAAGACTCAAGAATGAAGACACCACCAGAGGACAGACTGTTCCTACCAAGAATGAAGAAGTACTACCACTGCCGCTCTTCCTCACCCGACTTTTGCCCAGCCTGTGTACGATGATCTACCGGATCAACGTGCGATTCAGAGGGGACCTTCCCTTACCCGGTACTTACTCCGAGGCTTACCTGGCCAGAGATCCTGGACTTGATCACTACAAGAACTACTGTTGCATCACTGGACATCGTCGACGATGGAGGACCCCAACTGGTGTTCATCAGTGCCGCAGCTGTACAGGGTCTGTTCCACCCCACCACGCTCACCGCTCATGAGGAGGCGCACATGATCCTCACCCCACCACGTCACTACCTCGCAGCCACGACGGTGTTTGTTCGGAGAGTGACCCTCCATCATGAAGGTCACCTTTACAGCGCCTGAGGAAGCTACTAATGCTGCTAACAACGGCTTCCGGTGCTTTGGTATCGCCAGTACACCTCGACAGATCACCAAAGAACACTATTACCGGCTTCGACAATGGTATAAGTGTTATAGCTACGAGCACTTCACAAAGAATTGTACATTTCAGGACCAACGGTGCAGCAAGTGCGCCGGGAACTTTAGCAAACTTTGACTTTAGCAAAGCTTTTGAGACTTTAGCAAAGCTTTTGATACAGTTCCACATGAAACACTGATTAAAAAGATGGTATTGGGGGTGCTATATTAAGCTGGATTAGGGCATGGCTATACCAAAGGAAACAGAGAGTTAGTATAAATGGAATCAAGTCAGAGTGGGAAAATGTTGTAAGTGGAGTGCCTCAAGGCTCTGTCCTGGGACCTCTGTTGTTTATAATATATATAAATGATTTAGATTCAGGTTTGAGTAGCAACATTTGCAAATTTGCCGATGATACGAAAATCGGTAGGGAAATTAATTCGGAGGAGGACTCACTATCACTTCAAGTTGATCTAGATAGGGTTTTGAAATGGTCAAAGGATTGGCAGATGCAGTTTAATGCTGATAAATATAAAGTTCTGAGGTTAGGTAATGATGATAGAGTTACAAGATACGAGCTAGATGGTGTTGAGATTGCGAAGTCGGATAGCGAAAGGGATCTGGGAGTTATGATTAGTAAGAATTTAAAACAAAAGGATCAATGCATACATGTTCGTAATAAGGCAAATCGGACACTTGGATTTATTAATCGCAGCGTTAGTAACAAGACACCTGGTGTGGTTCTCAAGCTATATCTTGCTCTAGTTAGGCCCCATTTAGATTATGCAGTTCAGTTTTGGTCGCCATATTATAGAATGGATATAAATTCACTTGAACGTGTCCAGCGTAGGATGACTAAGTTAATTCCCCAAATTAGAAATCTTTCATATGAAGAAAGATTAACAAAGCTTAAGTTGCATTCACTGGAAAGGCGAAGAGTTAGGGGTGACATGTTAGAGGTTTACAAGTGGGTGAATGGACATAACAAAGGGGATATTAATAGGGTATTAAAAGTATCAACACAAGACAGAACACGAAACAATGGGTATAAATTGGATAAGTTTAGATTTAGGAAAGACTTGGGTAAATACTGGTTCAGTAACAGGGTTGTTGATTTGTGGAACCAATTACCGCGTAACGTGCTGGAGGTGGGGTCCCTCGATTGTTTCAAGCGCGGGTTGGACAAGTATATGAGTGGGATTGGGTGGTTATAAATAGGAGCTGCCTTGTATGGGCCAATAGGCCTTCTGCAGTTGCCTTTGTTCTTATGTTCTTATGGAACCACCACTTCACACACTGCACCAACCACTTCTCCACAGCCATCACTGTCAAGGTGAACACACTGCCGTCTCCGCTGAGTGCTCCCGAAGACTTGCAGAAATCAACATGTCCGACGCCAGGCGGGTCAACACCACTCGCAGTGCACCAACAACTGTCAACGTGCAAGCCGCCCACTTCCCGGAGCTTCTGGGTGGTGCAGGAGCTACCATGCAGTCAGCCAGCCAATGGGACCTACCTCCCAGTCCGCCAACCAATCATCGACTCAGCCTCAACAGCCACAACCTCTCGCTGGCCAATCATGGAGCCAGCCTTCACCACACCAGTAGCTGGCCCCAACACCGTTCATAGTACCGTCTCTGAACTTACACGCCTGGCAGAAATTATGCAGGCACGAACTATAAGGAATTCGTACGACTTCTAGACATACTCTACGCTGCTAATGGTCTACCGACGTTTAATGTTCCTAAGGAACTCCTCACGACTACAGCCTCAACCACTGCCACCACTACGACTTCAGCCACTAATACTACTTTAGCCTCTGACATCACCATCTCTCCAGATACACAGGCAGATCTCCTCCCTACTGACGTCCACCCTCGGCCCCCTGCTACAGCTCCTGCACCACCTCCCCTGCTACAGCTCCTGCACCACCTCCCCTGCTACAGCTCCTGCACCACCTCCCCTGCTACAGCTCCTGCACCACCTCCCCTGCTACAGCTCCTGCACCACCTCCCCTGCTACAGCTCCTGCACCACCTCCCCTGCTACACCCCCTGCACTACCTCCCCTGCTACAGCTCCTGCACCACCTCCCCTGCTACAGCTCCTGCACCACCTCCCCTGCTACAGCTCCTGCACCACCTCCCCTGCTACAGCTCCTGAACCACCTCCCCTGCTACAGCTCCTGCACCACCTCCCCTGCTACACCCCCTGCACCACCTCCCCTGCTACAGCTCCTGCACCACCTCCCCTGCTACAGCTCCTGCACCACCTCCCCTGCTACAGCTCCTGCACCACCTCCCCTGCTACAGCTCCTGCACCACCTCCCCTGCTACAGCTCCTGCACCACCTCCCCTGCTACAGCTCCTGCACCACCTCCCCTGCTACAGCTCCTGCACCACCTCCCCTGCTACAGCCCCTGCACCACCTCCCCTGCTACAGCTCCTGCACCACCTCCCCTGCACCACCTCCCCTGCTACAGCTCCTGCACCACCTCCCCTGCTACACCCCCTGCACCACCTCCCCTGCTACACCCCCTGCACCACCTCCCCTGCTACACCCCCTGCACCACCCCCCCTGCTACAGCTCCTGCACCACCTCCCCTGCTACAGCTCCTGCACCACCTCCCCTGCTACAGCTCCTGCACCACCTCCCCTGCTACACCCCCTGCTCCACCTCCCCTGCTACACCCCCTGCACCACCTCCCCTGCTACACCCCCTGCACCACCCCCCCTGCTACAGCTCCTGCACCACCTCCCCTGCTACAGCTCCTGCACCACCTCCCCTGCACCACCTCCCCTGCTCCAGCTCCTGCACCACCTCCCCTGCACCACCTCCCCTGCTACAGCTCCTGCATCACCTCTGCACGCTGCCACTCCAGACGCTCCTATGCCTCCTCAACTGACTCATGCAAACTTCTGCAGCACTAGCAAAAGCTTATTCGTCACCTCACCTCCGCTTCTTATCTGCCGATGATTCTCCTGCCTCTGTTGATGTTGAAGCTCACTCACCCGAGGCCTCGACCCTCTCTGGAGGCCAGGAGCACAGGTGCTCTATGAGGCCTGGAGCACCTGTGCTCTATGAGGCCTGGAGCACCTGTGCTCTATGAGGCCTGGAGCACCTGTGCTCTATGAGGCCTGGAGCACCTGTGCTCTATGTGGCCTGGAGCACCTGAATTTTCAGTTGCATATAGTCCTGGGGATCATTCAGGCTTCTTTCGCATTTGTGTTCCTCACGTGTGCCCCAAAGAATGAGGTGATTTGATAAAATGCTATGCCCAAGATTGCCATCCGAGTGCCGGCGGGGAAGTGCTTCAAATAGCTTCGGCTATCACTTCCTTATGTCCGGTCATGATAGGCAAGCGGATTAAGGCATCCTGTATATACCAGTTGCGTTGGTCCTGGCAGTATGGGTTCGAGTCACTTCTGGGGTGTGAGTTTTCAGTTGCATATAGTCCTGGGGACCATTGAAGCTTGTTCGCATTTGTGTTCCTCACGTGTGCCCCAAAGAATGAGGTGATTTGATAAAATGCTATGCCCAAGATTACCTTCCGAGTGCCGGCAGGGAAGTGGTTCAAATAGCTTCAGCTATAACTTCCTTATGTCCGGTAGTGATGGTCAAGCGGATTAAGGCGTCCTGTATATACCAGTTGCGTTGCTCCTGGCAGTATGGGTTCGAGTCACTTCTGGGGTTTGAGTTTTCAGTTGCATATAGTCGTGGGGGACCATTCAGGCTTGTCTACATATTATATTATATATATATATTATATATATATATATATATATATATATATATATATATATATATATATATATATATATATATATATATACATATATATATCATAAGGAGCATTTGTATAGGGTTTTACAAGTCCGTTTTGTCACCATTGATGAGGTTGTAATTATTGTAATTATCAGGGAAAAGCGCCAAGCCATTGCGACAATATAGCACTGGGAAGGGGTCAGGATATGGATTTGGGATGTAACGGCGGGATGGAATGGTGCCCAACCACTTGGAGGGTCGGGTATTGAACGCCGACCTGCATGAAGCGAGACCGTCGCTCTACCGTCTAACTCAAGTGGCTTCATTATTGATGAAGTAACGTGAGAAAACTTCAATATTACAGTAATATGAGTGATTCCGCATATAGACACTACAACGGTGAACAGGTGCAGCCGTCTACGGTGAAGTACTTGCCCACGACTACTGTGAGAAGGCTGGTATAGTGCTGGGTTCAAGGCCTATCATCGAGGGAGGCCTATTTCCGACCTGTCAGCAAGCAAACTATAGTCCTGAACATGGGGGGTCAGAACTATAGTACTATTCTCAGTGTATATTATCAGAGCCAGAAACATAAACATTATTCCTAACACATTATACAAGTTGTTACACAGAGAAGAGGTGTAGGTGTTCCTTAGTGAGTTAGTGCAGTGATCTCTGAGGTGAGCAGCAGGTCCAGAGGTGTAGGTGTTCCTTAGTGAGTTAGAGCAGTGATCCCTGAGGTGAGCAGCAGGTCCAGAGGTGTAGGTGTTCCTTAGTGAGTTAGTGCAGTGATCTCTGAGGTGAGCAGCAGGTCCAGAGGTGTAGGTGTTCCTTAGTGAGTTAGTGCAGTGATCTCTGAGGTGAGCAGCAGGTCCAGAGGTGTAGGTGTTCCTTAGTGAGTTAGTGCAGTGATCTCTGAGGTGAGCAGCAGGTCCAGAGGTGTAGGTGTTCCTTAGTGAGTTAGTGCAGTGATCTCTGAGGTGAGCAGCAGGTCCAGAGGTGTAGGTGTTCCTTAGTGAGTTAGTGCAGTGATCCCTGAGGTGAGCAGCAGGTCCAGAGGTGTAGGTGTTCCTTAGTGAGTTAGTGCAGTGATCTCTGAGGTGAGCAGCAGGTCCAGAGGTGTAGGTGTTCCTTAGTGAGTTAGAGCAGTGATCCCTGAGGTGAGCAGCAGGTCCAGAGGTGTAGGTGTTCCTTAGTGAGTTAGTGCAGTGATCTCTGAGGTGAGCAGCAGGTCCAGAGGTGTAGGTGTTCCTTAGTGAGTTAGTGCAGTGATCTCTGAGGTGAGCAGCAGGTCCAGAGGTGTAGGTGTTCCTTAGTGAGTTAGTGCAGTGATCTCTGAGGTGAGCAGCAGGTCCAGAGGTGTAGGTGTTCCTTAGTGAGTTAGTGCAGTGATCTCTGAGGTGAGCAGCAGGTCCAGAGGTGTAGGTGTTCCTTAGTGAGTTAGTGCAGTGATCCCTGAGGTGAGCAGCAGGTCCAGAGGTGTAGGTGTTCCTTAGTGAGTTAGAGCAGTGATCTCTGAGGTGAGCAGCAGGTCCAGAGGTATAGGTGTTCCTTAGTGAGTTAGTGCAGTGATCCCTGAGGTGAGCAGCAGGTCCAGAGGTGTAGGTGTTCCTTAGTGAGTTAGTGCAGTGATTCCTGAGGTGAGCAGCAGGTCCAGAGGTGTAGGTGTTCCTTAGTGAGTTAGTGCAGTGATCCCTGAGGTGAGCAGCAGGTCCAGAGGTGTAGGTGTTCCTTAGTGAGTTAGAGTAGTGATCCCTGAGGTGAGCAGCAGGTCCAGAGGTGTAGGTGTTCCTTAGTGAGTTAGAGCAGTGATCCCTGAGGTGAGCAGCAGGTCCAGAGGTGTAGGTGTTCCTTAGTGAGTTAGAGCAGTGATCCCTGAGGTGAGCAGCAGGTCCAGAGGTGTAGGTGTTCCTTAGTGAGTTAGAGTAGTGATCCCTGAGGTGAGCAGCAGGTCCAGAGGTGTAGGTGTTCCTTAGTGAGTTAGAGCAGTGATCCCTGAGGTGAGCAGCAGGTCCAGAGGTGTAGGTGTTCCTTAGTGAGTTAGAGCAGTGATCCCTGAGGTGAGCAGCAGGTCCAGAGGTGTAGGTGTTCCTTAGTGAGTTAGTGCAGTGATCCCTGAGGTGAGCAGCAGGTCCAGAGGTGTAGGTGTTCCTTAGTGAGTTAGTGTAGTGATCCCTGAGTTGAGCAGCAGGTCCAGAGGTGTAGGTGTTCCTTAGTGAGTTAGTGCAGTGATCTCTGAGGTGAGCAGCAGGTCCAGAGGTGTAGGTGTTCCTTAGTGAGTTAGAGTAGTGATCCCTGAGGTGAGCAGCAGGTCCAGAGGTGTAGGTGTTCCTTAGTGAGTTAGAGCAGTGATCCCTGAGGTGAGCAGCAGGTCCAGAGGTGTAGGTGTTCCTTAGTGAGTTAGAGCAGTGATCCCTGAGGTGAGCAGCAGGTCCAGAGGTGTAGGTGTTCCGTAGTGAGTTAGTGCAGTGATCCCTGAGGTGAGCAACAGGTCCAGAGGTGTAGGTGTTCCTTAGTGAGTTAGAGCAGTGATCCCTGAGGTGAGCAGCAGGTCCAGAGGTGTAGGTGTTCCTTAGTGAGTTAGAGCAGTGATCCCTGAGGTGAGCAGCAGGTCCAGAGGTGTAGGTGTTCCTTAGTGAGTTAGTGCAGTGATCTCTGAGGTGAGCAGCAGGTCCAGAGGTGTAGGTGTTCCTTAGTGAGTTAGTGCAGTGATTCCTGAGGTGAGCAGCAGGTCCAGAGGTGTAGGTGTTCCTTAGTGAGTTAGTGCAGTGATCCCTGAGGTGAGCAGCAGGTCCAGAGGTGTAGGTGTTCCTTAGTGAGTTAGAGTAGTGATCCCTGAGGTGAGCAGCAGGTCCAGAGGTGTAGGTGTTCCTTAGTGAGTTAGAGCAGTGATCCCTGAGGTGAGCAGCAGGTCCAGAGGTGTAGGTGTTCCTTAGTGAGTTAGAGCAGTGATCCCTGAGGTGAGCAGCAGGTCCAGAGGTGTAGGTGTTCCTTAGTGAGTTAGAGTAGTGATCCCTGAGGTGAGCAGCAGGTCCAGAGGTGTAGGTGTTCCTTAGTGAGTTAGAGCAGTGATCCCTGAGGTGAGCAGCAGGTCCAGAGGTGTAGGTGTTCCTTAGTGAGTTAGAGCAGTGATCCCTGAGGTGAGCAGCAGGTCCAGAGGTGTAGGTGTTCCTTAGTGAGTTAGTGCAGTGATCCCTGAGGTGAGCAGCAGGTCCAGAGGTGTAGGTGTTCCTTAGTGAGTTAGTGCAGTGATCTCTGAGGTGAGCAGCAGGTCCAGAGGTGTAGGTGTTCCTTAGTGAGTTAGAGTAGTGATCCCTGAGGTGAGCAGCAGGTCCAGAGGTGTAGGTGATCCTTAGTGAGTTAGAGTAGTGATCCCTGAGGTGAGCAGCAGGTCCAGAGGTGTAGGTGTTCCTTAGTGAGTTAGAGCAGTGATCCCTGAGGTGAGCAGCAGGTCCAGAGGTGTAGGTGTTCCTTAGTGAGTTAGAGCAGTGATCCCTGAGGTGAGCAGCAGGTCCAGAGGTGTAGGTGTTCCTTAGTGAGTTAGTGCAGTGATCCCTGAGGTGAGCAACAGGTCCAGAGGTGTAGGTGTTCCTTAGTGAGTTAGTGCAGTGATCTCTGAGGTGAGCAGCAGGTCCAGAGGTGTAGGTGTTCCTTAGTGAGTTAGAGCAGTGATCCCTGAGGTGAGCAGCAGGTCCAGAGGTGTAGGTGTTCCTTAGTGAGTTAGAGCAGTGATCCCTGAGGTGAGCAGCAGGTCCAGAGGTGTAGGTGTTCCTTAGTGAGTTAGTGCAGTGATCCCTGAGGTGAGCAGCAGGTCCAGAGGTGTAGGTGTTCCTTAGTGAGTTAGTGTAGTGATTCCTGAGGTGAGCAGCAGGTCCAGAGGTGTAGGTGTTCCTTAGTGAGTTAGAGCAGTGATCCCTGAGGTGAGCAGCAGGTCCAGAGGTGTAGGTGTTCCTTAGTGAGTTAGAGCAGTGATCTCTGAGGTGAGCAGCAGGTCCAGAGGTGTAGGTGTTCCGTAGTGAGTTAGTGCAGTGATCCCTGAGGTGAGCAGCAGGTCCAGAGGTGTAGGTGTTCCTTAGTGAGTTAGAGCAGTGATCTCTGAGGTGAGCAGCAGGTCCAGAGGTGTAGGTGTTCCTTAGTGAGTTAGTGCAGTGATCCCTGAGGTGAGCAACAGGTCCAGAGGTGTAGGTGTTCCTTAGTGAGTTAGTGCAGTGATCTCTGAGGTGAGCAGCAGGTCCAGAGGTGTAGGTGTTCCGTAGTGAGTTAGTGCAGTGATCCCTGAGGTGAGCAGCAGGTCCAGAGGTGTAGGTGTTCCTTAGTGAGTTAGAGCAGTGATCTCTGAGGTGAGCAGCAGGTCCAGAGGTGTAGGTGTTCCTTAGTGAGTTAGTGCAGTGATCCCTGAGGTGAGCAACAGGTCCAGAGGTGTAGGTGTTCCTTAGTGAGTTAGTGCAGTGATCCCTGAGGTGAGCAAAAGGTCCAGAGGTGTAGGTGTTCCGTAGTGAGTTAGTGCAGTGATCTCTGAGGTGAGCAGCAGGTCCAGAGGTGTAGGTGTTCCTTAGTGAGTTAGTGCAGTGATCTCTGAGGAGAGCAGCAGGTCCAGAGGTGTAGGTGTTCCTTAGTGAGTTAGTGCAGTGATCCCTGAGGTGAGCAGCAGGTCCAGAGGTGTAGGTGTTCCTTAGTGAGTTAGTGCAGTGGTCCCTGAGGTGAGCAGCAGGTCCAGAGGTGTAGGTGTTCCTTAGTGAGTTAGTGCAGTGATCTCTGAGGTGAGCAGCAGGTCCAGAGGTGTAGGTGTTCCTTAGTGAGTTAGAGCAGTGATCCCTGAGGTGAGCAGCAGGTCCAGAGGTGTAGGTGTTCCTTAGTGAGTTAGTGCAGTGATCCCTGAGGTGAGCAGCAGGTCCAGAGGTGTAGGTGTTCCTTAGTGAGTTAGTGCAGTGATCCCTGAGGTGAGCAGCAGGTCCAGAGGTGTAGGTGTTCCTTAGTGAGTTAGAGTAGTGATCCCTGAGGTGAGCAGCAGGTCCAGAGGTGTAGGTGTTCCTTAGTGAGTTAGTGCAGTGATCCCTGAGGTGAGCAGCAGGTCCAGAGGTGTAGGTGTTCCTTAGTGAGTTAGTGCAGTGATCCCTGAGGTGAGCAGCAGGTCCAGAGGTGTAGGTGTTCCTTAGTGAGTTAGAGCAGTGATCCCTGAGGTGAGCAGCAGGTCCAGAGGTGTAGGTGTTCCTTAGTGAGTTAGAGCAGTGATCCCTGAGGTGAGCAGCAGGTCCAGAGGTGTAGGTGTTCCTTAGTGAGTTAGTGCAGTGATCCCTGAGGTGAGCAGCAGGTCCAGAGGTGTAGGTGTTCCTTAGTGAGTTAGTGTAGTGATCCCTGAGGTGAGCAGCAGGTCCAGAGGTGTAGGTGTTCCTTAGTGAGTTAGTGTAGTGATCCCTGAGGTGAGCAGCAGGTCCAGAGGTGTAGGTGTTCCTTAGTGAGTTAGTGTAGTGATCCCTGAGGTGAGCAGCAGGTCCAGAGGTGTAGGTGTTCCTTAGTGAGTTAGTGCAGTGATCTCTGAGGTGAGCAGCAGGTCCAGAGGTGTAGGTGTTCCTTAGTGAGTTAGTGCAGTGATCTCTGAGGTGAGCAGCAGGTCCAGAGGTGTAGGTGTTCCTTAGTGAGTTAGTGCAGTGATCTCTGAGGTGAGCAGCAGGTCCAGAGGTGTAGGTGTTCCTTAGTGAGTTAGAGTAGTGATCCCTGAGGTGAGCAGCAGGTCCAGAGGTGTAGGTGTTCCTTAGTGAGTTAGAGCAGTGATCCCTGAGGTGAGCAGCAGGTCCAGAGGTGTAGGTGTTCCTTAGTGAGTTAGAGCAGTGATCCCTGAGGTGAGCAGCAGGTCCAGAGGTGTAGGTGTTCCTTAGTGAGTTAGTGCAGTGATCCCTGAGGTGAGCAACAGGTCCAGAGGTGTAGGTGTTCCTTAGTGAGTTAGTGCAGTGATCTCTGAGGTGAGCAGCAGGTCCAGAGGTGTAGGTGTTCCTTAGTGAGTTAGAGCAGTGATCCCTGAGGTGAGCAGCAGGTCCAGAGGTGTAGGTGTTCCTTAGTGAGTTAGAGCAGTGATCCCTGAGGTGAGCAGCAGGTCCAGAGGTGTAGGTGTTCCTTAGTGAGTTAGTGCAGTGATCCCTGAGGTGAGCAGCAGGTCCAGAGGTGTAGGTGTTCCTTAGTGAGTTAGTGTAGTGATTCCTGAGGTGAGCAGCAGGTCCAGAGGTGTAGGTGTTCCTTAGTGAGTTAGAGCAGTGATCCCTGAGGTGAGCAGCAGGTCCAGAGGTGTAGGTGTTCCTTAGTGAGTTAGAGCAGTGATCTCTGAGGTGAGCAGCAGGTCCAGAGGTGTAGGTGTTCCGTAGTGAGTTAGTGCAGTGATCCCTGAGGTGAGCAGCAGGTCCAGAGGTGTAGGTGTTCCTTAGTGAGTTAGAGCAGTGATCTCTGAGGTGAGCAGCAGGTCCAGAGGTGTAGGTGTTCCTTAGTGAGTTAGTGCAGTGATCCCTGAGGTGAGCAACAGGTCCAGAGGTGTAGGTGTTCCTTAGTGAGTTAGTGCAGTGATCTCTGAGGTGAGCAGCAGGTCCAGAGGTGTAGGTGTTCCGTAGTGAGTTAGTGCAGTGATCCCTGAGGTGAGCAGCAGGTCCAGAGGTGTAGGTGTTCCTTAGTGAGTTAGAGCAGTGATCTCTGAGGTGAGCAGCAGGTCCAGAGGTGTAGGTGTTCCTTAGTGAGTTAGTGCAGTGATCCCTGAGGTGAGCAACAGGTCCAGAGGTGTAGGTGTTCCTTAGTGAGTTAGTGCAGTGATCCCTGAGGTGAGCAACAGGTCCAGAGGTGTAGGTGTTCCGTAGTGAGTTAGTGCAGTGATCTCTGAGGTGAGCAGCAGGTCCAGAGGTGTAGGTGTTCCTTAGTGAGTTAGTGCAGTGATCTCTGAGGTGAGCAGCAGGTCCAGAGGTGTAGGTGTTCCTTAGTGAGTTAGTGCAGTGATCCCTGAGGTGAGCAGCAGGTCCAGAGGTGTAGGTGTTCCTTAGTGAGTTAGTGCAGTGATCCCTGAGGTGAGCAGCAGGTCCAGAGGTGTAGGTGTTCCTTAGTGAGTTAGAGCAGTGATCCCTGAGGTGAGCAGCAGGTCCAGAGGTGTAGGTGTTCCTTAGTGAGTTAGAGCAGTGATCCCTGAGGTGAGCAGCAGGTCCAGAGGTGTAGGTGTTCCTTAGTGAGTTAGTGCAGTGATCCCTGAGGTGAGCAGCAGGTCCAGAGGTGTAGGTGTTCCTTAGTGAGTTAGTGTAGTGATCCCTGAGGTGAGCAGCAGGTCCAGAGGTGTAGGTGTTCCTTAGTGAGTTAGTGTAGTGATCCCTGAGGTGAGCAGCAGGTCCAGAGGTGTAGGTGTTCCTTAGTGAGTTAGTGTAGTGATCCCTGAGGTGAGCAGCAGGTCCAGAGGTGTAGGTGTTCCTTAGTGAGTTAGTGCAGTGATCTCTGAGGTGAGCAGCAGGTCCAGAGGTGTAGGTGTTCCTTAGTGAGTTAGTGCAGTGATCTCTGAGGTGAGCAGCAGGTCCAGAGGTGTAGGTGTTCCTTAGTGAGTTAGTGCAGTGATCCCTGAGGTGAGCAACAGGTCCAGAGGTGTAGGTGTTCCTTAGTGAGTTAGTGCAGTGATCCCTGAGGTGAGCAGCAGGTCCAGAGGTGTAGGTGTTCCTTAGTGAGTTAGTGCAGTGATCTCTGAGGTGAGCAACAGGTCCAGAGGTGTAGGTGTTCCTTAGTGAGTTAGTGCAGTGATCCCTGAGGTGAGCAGCAGGTCCAGAGGTGTAGGTGTTCCTTAGTGAGTTAGTGCAGTGATCTCTGAGGTGAGCAGCAGGTCCAGAGGTGTAGGTGTTCCTTAGTGAGTTAGTGCAGTGATCCCTGAGGTGAGCAGCAGGTCCAGAGGTGTAGGTGTTCCTTAGTGAGTTAGTGCAGTGATCTCTGAGGTGAGCAGCAGGTCCAGAGGTGTAGGTGTTCCTTAGTGAGTTAGTGCAGTGATCTCTGAGGTGAGCAGCAGGTCCAGAGGTGTAGGTGTTCCTTAGTGAGTTAGTGCAGTGATCTCTGAGGTGAGCAGCAGGTCCAGAGGTGTAGGTGTTCCTTAGTGAGTTAGTGCAGTGATCCCTGAGGTGAGCAGCAGGTCCAGAGGTGTAGGTGTTCCTTAGTGAGTTAGAGCAGTGATCTCTGAGGTGAGCAGCAGGTCCAGAGGTGTAGGTGTTCCTTAGTGAGTTAGTGCAGTGATCTCTGAGGTGAGCAGCAGGTCCAGAGGTGTAGGTGTTCCTTAGTGAGTTAGTGCAGTGATCTCTGAGGTGAGCAGCAGGTCCAGAGGTGTAGGTGTTCCTTAGTGAGTTAGAGCAGTGATCCCTGAGGTGAGCAGCAGGTCCAGAGGTGTAGGTGTTCCTTAGTGAGTTAGTGCAGTGATCCCTGAGGTGAGCAGCAGGTCCAGAGGTGTAGGTGTTCCTTAGTGAGTTAGTGCAGTGATCTCTGAGGTGAGCAGCAGGTCCAGAGGTGTAGGTGTTCCTTAGTGAGTTAGTGCAGTGATCCCTGAGGTGAGCAGCAGGTCCAGAGGTGTAGGTGTTCCTTAGTGAGTTAGTGCAGTGATCTCTGAGGTGAGCAGCAGGTCCAGAGGTGTAGGTGTTCCTTAGTGAGTTAGTGTAGTGATCCCTGAGGTGAGCAGCAGGTCCAGAGGTGTAGGTGTTCCTTAGTGAGTTAGTGCAGTGATCCCTGAGGTGAGCAGCAGGTCCAGAGGTGTAGGTGTTCCTTAGTGAGTTAGAGCAGTGATCCCTGAGGTGAGCAGCAGGTCCAGAGGTGTAGGTGTTCCTTAGTGAGTTAGTGCAGTGATCCCTGAGGTGAGCAGCAGGTCCAGAGGTGTAGGTGTTCCTTAGTGAGTTAGTGCAGTGATCTCTGAGGTGAGCAGCCGGTCCAGAGGTGTAGGTGTTCCTTAGTGAGTTAGTGCAGTGATCCCTGAGGTGAGCAGCAGGTCCAGAGGTGTAGGTGTTCCTTAGTGAGTTAGTGCAGTGATCTCTGAGGTGAGCAGCAGGTCCAGAGGTGTAGGTGTTCCTTAGTGAGTTAGTGCAGTGATCCCTGAGGTGAGCAGCAGGTCCAGAGGTGTAGGTGTTCCTTAGTGAGTTAGTGCAGTGATCCCTGAGGTGAGCAGCAGGTCCCAGGATTACGAAACCAAACATGATCCTGGCATAGAAAATATTACAAAAAATACCTACTATTTGTATTTGTTTCTTGGGCGAAAATCAACGACAATTTCAGGTATTGGATGCTAGGGAACTCTCAGGTCTGTTGAATATGTTGCAATTACAGCACTACAATACAGCTGGAGCAATACTGTCGGCTACAGGTTCAGCAATACAGTCAACTACTAACTTCAAGCAGAAGTTACAAGGCAGTTTCTCTCTGAGGACAAGCTCTCACCAGCCAAGGTAATTGGACAGATATAAATATTAATGGAAAATTATGTGTGGCCTCAGAGAATTGCCCCAGGGATTTACACACGCTGCCAGACCAATACGGTTCATGTCTGCAACATCAATGCACCGACCCAACCACAACAGCCTCGTTGTCCTACCTTCGCATCAACGCAGAACAAGTGTCAACATCAATGCACCGACCCAACCACAACAGCCACGTTGCCCTACCTTCATATCAACGCAGAACAAGTGTCAACATCAATGCACCGACCCAACCACAACAGCCACGTTGTCCTACCTTCATATCAACGCAGAACAAGTGTCCACATTTTTGTTTAGAGGATCTTCCCTACCTGTGAGTTTATAACCATCCAACCATCCGGGCACTGAGTTACGGTGCATGTATCCAGGATACATCTAGGATACCTCCTCCCTGTGTTGTGATACAGCCATCATGTATTGTGCTACAATACTGCCCTTCATGTATTGTGCTACAATAGTGCCCTTCATGTATTGTGCTACAATAGTGCCCTTCATGTATTGTGCTACAATAGTGCCCTTCATGCATTGTGCTACAATAGTGCCCTTCATGTATTGTGCTACAATAGTGCCCTTCATGTATTGTGCTACAATAGTGCCCTTCATGTATTGTGCTGCAATAGTGGCCTTCATGTATTGTGCTACAATAGTGGCCATCATGTATTGTGCTACAATAGTGCCCTTCATGTATTGTGCTACAATAGTGCCCTTCATGTATTGTGCTACAATACTGCCCTTCATGTATTGTGCTACAATAGTGCCCTTCATGTATTGTGCTACAATAGTGCCCTTCATGTATTGTGCTACAATAGTGTCCTTCATGTATTGTGCTACAATAGTGCCCTTCATGTATTGTGCTACAATAGTGCCCTTCATGTATTGTGCTACAATAGTGGCCTTCATGTATTGTGCTACAATAGTGGCCTTCATGTATTGTGCTACAATAGTGTCCTTCATGTATTGTGCTACAATAGTGCCCTTCATGTATTGTGCTACAATAGTGGCCTTCATGTATTGTGCTACAATAGTGCCCTTCATGTATTGTGCTACAATAGTGTCCTTCATGTATTGTGCTGCAATAGTGGCCTTCATGTATTGTGCTACAATAGTGCCCTTCATGTATTGTGCTACAATAGTGCCCTTCATGTATTGTGCTACAATAGTGGCCTTCATGTATTGTGCTGCAATAGTGGCCATCATGTATTGTGCTACAATAGTGCCCTTCATGTATTGTGCTACAATAGTGGCCTTCATGTATTGTGCTACAATAGTGGCCTTCATGTATTGTGCTACAATAGTGGCCTTCATGTATTGTGCTACAATAGTGGCCTTCATGTATTGTGGCAGAGTTGTTAAGCGGGAGCCACCACCCCGGGAGACACGCTCCCACAACTCACATGACAGGACATCTGAGGTACAGTTATCTGTGACAGGCGGCCTCAAGTTAGGTCCTCAAGTTGATGACAGGTTTTGTCGGAATTATTGTGATGTTGTCTGAACCGTTAATATGAGTATTGTTGGTGCGCTGGCCACCCTCCCCTCGTCCACCCTCCCCCTCGTCCACCCTCCCCTCGTCCTCCCTCCCCCTCGTCCACCCTCCCCCTCGTCCACCCTCCCCTCGTCCACCCCTCACCCTCGTCCACCCTCCCCTCGTCCTCCCTCCCCTCGTCCACCCCTCCCCTCGTCCACCCCTCCCCTCGTCCACCCCTCCCCTCGTCCACCCTCCCCTCGTCCACCCTCCCCTCGTCCACCCTCCCCCTCGTCCACCCCTCCCCCTCGTCCACCCTTCCCCCCTCGTCCACCCTCCCCCTCGTCCACCCTCCCCCTCGTCCACCCCTCCCCTCGTCCACCCCTCCCCCTCGTCCACCCTCCCCTCGTCCTCCCTCCCCTCGTCCACCCCTCCCCTCGTTCACCCCTCCCCTCGTCCACCCCTCCCCTCGTCCACCCTCCCCTCGTCCACCCTCCCCCCGTCCTCCCTCCCCCTCGTCCACCCTCCCTTCGTCCACCCTCCCCTCGTCCTCCCTCCCCCTCGTCCACCCTCCCCTCGTCCACCCTCCCCTCGTCCACCCTCCCCCTCGTCCACCCCTCCCCCTCGTCCACCCTTCCCCCCTCGTCCACCCTCCCCTCGTCCAGCCTCCCCCTCGTCCACCCCTCCCCTCGTTCACCCTCCCCTCGTCCACCCTCCCCCTCGTCAGCCCTCCCCATAGTCCACCCTCCCCTTGTCAGCCTTCCCCTCGTCCACCCTCCTCTCGTCCACCCTCCCCTCGTCAGCCCTCCCCCTCGTCCACCCTCCCCTCGTCAGCCTTCCCCCTCGTCCACCCTCCCCCTCGTCCACCCTCCCTTCGTCCACCCTCCCTTCGTCCACCCCTCCCCTCGTCCACCCTCCCCCCTCGTCAGCGTTCCCCTCGTCCACCTACCCCCTCGTCCACCCTCCCCTCGTCCAACCTCCCCCTCGTCCACCCTCCCCTCGTCCACCCCTCCCCTCGTCCACCCCTCCCCTCCCCTCGTCCACCGTCCCCTCGTCCACCCTCCCCTCGTCAGCCTTCCCCTCGTCCACCCTCCTCCTCGTCCACCCTCCCCCTCGTCCACCCTCCCCTCGTCCACCCCTCCCCTCGTCCACCCCTCCCCTCCCCTCGTCCACTGTCCCCTCGTCCACCCTCCCCTCGTCAGCCTTCCCCTCGTCCACCCTCCCCTCGTCTACCCTCCCCCTCGTCCAACCTCCCCCTCGTCCACCCTCCCACTCGTCAGCCCTCCCCCTAGTCCACCCTCCCCTCGTCAGCCTTCCCCTCGTCCACCCTACCCTCGTCCACCCTCCCCCTCGTCCACCCTCCCCTCGTCAGCCCTCCCCCTCGTCCACCCTCCCCTCGTCAGCCTTCCCCCCTCGTCCACCCTCCCCTCGCCCACCCTCCCCCTCGTCCACCCTCCCCCTCGTCCACCCTCCCACTCGTCAGCCCTCCCCCTAGTCCACCCTCCCCTCGTCAGCCTTCCCCTCGTCCACCCTCCCCTCGTCCACCCTCCCCCTCGTCCACCCTCCCCTCGTCAGCCCTCCCCCTCGTCCACCCTCCCCTCGTCCACCCTCCCCTCGTCCACCCCTCCCCTCGTCTACCCTCCCCCCTCGTCAGCCTTCCCCTCGTCCACCCTCCCCTCGTCCACCCTCCCCCTCGTCCACCCTCCCCTCGTCAGCCCTCCCCCTCGTCCACCCTCCCCTCGTCCACCCTCCCCTCGTCCACCCCTCCCCTCGTCTACCCTCCCCCCTCGTCAGCCTTCCCCTCGTCCACCCTCCCCTCGTCCACCCTCCCCCTCGTCCACCCTCCCCTCGTCAGCCCTCCCCCTCGTCCACCCTCCCCTCGTCCACCCTCCCCTCGTCCACCCCTCCCCTCGTCTACCCTCCCCCCTCGTCAGCCTTCCCCTCGTCCACCCTCCCCTCGTCCACCCTCCCCCTCGTCCACCCTCCCCTCGTCCACCCTCCCCCTCGTCCACCCATCCCCCACCCCTCCCCTCGTCCACCCTTCCCCTCGTCCACCCTCCCCCCTCGTCAGCCTTTCCCTCGTCCACAATCCCCTCGTTTACCCTCCCCCTCGTCCACCCTCCCCTCGTCAGCCTTCCCCTCGTCCACCCTCCCCTCGTCCACCCTCCCCCTCGTCCACCCTCCCCTCGTCCTCCCTCCCCTCGTCCACCCTCCCCTCGTCAGCCCTCCCTCTCGTCCACCCTCCCCTCGTCCACCCTCCCCCTCGTCCACAATCCCCTCGTCCACCCTCCCCCTCGTCCACCCTCCCCTCGTCAGCCTTCCCCTCGTCCACCCTCCCCTCGTCCACCCTCCCCCTCGTCCACCCTCCCCTCGTCCACCCTCCCCTCGTCCACCCTCCCCTCGTCAGCCCTCCCCCTCGTCCACCCTCCCCCTCGTCCACCCTCCCCCTCGTCCACCCTCCCTTCGTCCACCCTCCCCTCGTCCACCCCTCCCCTCGTCCACCCTCCCCCCTCGTCAGCGTTCCCCTCGTCCACCCTCCCCCTCGTCCACCCTCCCCTCGTCCACCCTCCCCCTCGTTCACCCTCCCCTCGTCCACCCCTCCCCTCGTCCACCCCTCCCCTCGTCCACCCTCCCCTCGTCCACCCTCCCCCTCGTTCACCCTCCCCTCGTCCACCCCTCCCCTCGTCCACCCCTCCCCTCGTCCACCTTCCCCTCGTCCACCCTCCCCCTCGTCCACCCTCCCCTCGTCAGCCTTCCCTTCGTCCACCCTCCCCTCGTCTACCCTCCCCCTCGTCCACCCTCCCCCTCGTCCACCCTCCCCCTCGTCAGCCCTCCCCTCGTCCACCCCTCCCCTCGTCCACCCTCCCCTCGTCAGCCCTCCCCCTAGTCCACCCTCCCATCGTCAGCCTTCCCCTCGTCCACCCTCCCCTCGTCCACCCTCCCCCTCGTCCACCCTCCCCCTCGTCAGCCCTCCCCCTCGTCCACCCTCCCCTCGTCAGCCTTCCCCTCGTCCACCCTCCACTCGTCCACCCTCCCCCTTGTCCACCCTCCCCTCGTCCACCCCTCCCCTCGTCTACCCTCCCCCCTCGTCAGCCTTCCCCTCGTCCACCCTCCCCCTCGTCCACCCTCCCCCTCGTCCACCCTCCCCCTCGTCCACCCTCCCCTCGTCCACCCTCCCCTCGTCCACCCTCCCCCTCGTCCACCCTCCCCTCGTCCACCCCTCCCCTCGTCCACCCCTCCCCTCGTCCCCCCCTCCCCTCGTCCACCCTCCCCCCTCGTCAGCCTTTCCCCTCGTCCACAATCCCCTCGTCCACCCTCCCCCTCGTCCACCCTCCCCTCGTCAGCCTTCCCCTCGTCCACCCTCCCCTCGTCCACCCTCCCCCTCGTTCATCCTCCCCTCGTCCACCCTCCCCTCGTCCACCCTCCCCCTCGTTCATCCTCCCCTCGTCCACCCTCCCCTCGTCCACCCTCCCCTCGTCAGCCCTCTCCTTCGTCAGCCCTCCCCTCGTCCACCCTCCCCCTCGTCCTCCATCCCCTCGTCAGCCTTCCCCTCGTCCTCCCTCCCCTTGTCCACTCTTTCCCTCGTCCACCCTCCCCTCGTCCACCCTCCCCTCGTCAGCCCTCTCCTTCGTCAGCCCTCCCCTCGTCCACCCTCCCCCTCGTCCTCCATCCCCTCGTCAGCCTTCCCCTCGTCCTCCCTCCCCTTGTCCACTCTTTCCCTCGTCCACCCCCCCTCGTCCACCCTCCCCTCGTCCACCTGACTGGTAACTGTTGGACTGCCAGCCTGACAGTCGAGATTCAAATGCTGGGATCTGCATGTTGTTAAATGTTTATTGTGATACAATCTTCTGATTGTAGTGATTGTAAGGTACGGTAGACTTTTATTTTAGGCATTTGGTTAAATTTTTCTCTGTAAAGGATTAGGATAATAATCATCGTGTTTTAGATTAAAAACAATGTTTCCTAAACATGTGAGCAAGAGGGCTATAACAGTCTAAGCTGTTTCAGAAGCTTAGAGACCTTGTATAGTATTGTAGACAGGGATTATCTAGGTTATGGAGTTTCTGGGGAGTTTGTACCCGAGTTCCGAGAAAGGCTCTCAAGATAAGGGTGTCCCGAGATATTAGCAGGCGAGTGAGGCAGGCACGAGTGCTACAACCTTCCCCCTGATTTAATTCATCAGGTTTAGAGAAATTCAGATAGTAAAAGTAATGGTAATTAATAACGTCCCTTGTTAACTATGTTAGTTTAACGACAATTCAAAGTAAAGAGTCGACTCGTCGTCAAGTACAGACGAATCTTAGGATGAGAACATCCACGAGGTGGAAAATATGTACTGATCATCTTGTCTGTTACTTCATGGAAATTATAAATTCAGAGTATCATACAATATTATAATTAATAATCAACCTGACTCAAGTACCTATGTAATTTGTCATCAGGTTTGAAATAGGAATGTACTGGTTATCGTAAGTGACCAGTACACTGAGTTACCCTTGATAACTAGGCTTGTTAGTGAGGTTTGTCAACTAGCCCAGGTCAGCTTCACAGAGGTCAGAGTGAGTGTTAGAGCAGTGTGAGGAGCGGCCGTCTGGATAAAGTGCTTAGGAAGAATTTCAGTTAGGAATAAATTCAGCGTGGAATATTAATTTGTTCCATGATAATTATTTATGTTTTAATAGATCTTGTTTAGAATATATAGTATTTAGTGGAATGTTCCCCAGTGTATATGTTATATTCGTTTATTTCGGTAAGGTTTATTCACGCCCCCTGATTATCGAATACACTCCTCTGAACTGTACAAACATTTTTTTTTTTGAGATATATACAAGAGTTGTTACATTCTTGTGCAGCCACAAGTACGCGTAGCGTTTACGGCAAGTCCCTGGAATACGATCCCTGCCGCGATGAATCGTTTTTACAACCAAGTACACATTTTACTGTTGCGTTAAACAGAGGCTACAGTTAAGAATTTGCGCCCAGTAAATCCTCCCCGGCCAGGATACGAACCCATGACAGAGCGCTCGCGGAACGCCAGGCGAGTGTCTTACCACTACACCACGGAGACTTGTAGGTCCCCGTGGTGCATCTCTTATTCTATTCACTATAAGCTCTTTGTCAAGTTAATCTACACATATAAAGTAAATCTCATCTCTCCTTTCGGATAATTGGTGATCCACATTCAGGGATCAAGGGCTAATTGACAGTTTCCTGCTTCACCGTCAGTTAGGTGAATTATCAGTAAAGGAATTAAGTCAGGTGGTGGCGGCGTTCTTTAAGTCTCTAGTGAATTGGCAGGTATTGAGGTACAAGGTTCTCGTGTCGTGACAGGTAGGAGATCAAACGCTTCAGGTTCGAGGAGTTGGACTGAAGGTTACAGCAAGCCGGAACTCTGGTGATCATCATACATCAGAGTACATAACGACCTGTTGTAGCTAAACAAGAGAAGTTAATTCAGATCCGGCCCGGTTACTGGGTGGCCAAGGTCCTGGCTGACTGGCACTGGCACTGGGTGGCCAAGGTCCTGGTTAACTGGCACTGGGTGGCCAAGGTCCTGGTTAACTGGCACCGGGTGGCCAAGGTCCTGGCTGACTGGCACCGGGTGGCCAAGGTCCTGGTTGACTGGCACTAGTGGCCAAGGTCCTGGTTGACTGTCACTGGGTGGCCAAGGTCCTGGTTGACTGGCACTGGGTGTCCAAGGTCCTGGTTGACTGGCACTGGGTGGCCAAGGTCCTGGTTGACTGGCACTAGTGGCCAAGGTCCTGGTTGACTGTCACTGGGTGGCCAAGGTCCTGGTTGACTGGCACTGGGTGTCCAAGGTCCTGGTTGACTGGCACTGGGTGGCCAAGGTCCTGGTTGACTGGCACTAGTGGCCAATGTACTGGGTGACTGGTACTGGGTGGCCAAGGTCCTGGTTGACTGGCACTAGTGGCCAAGGTCCTGGTTGACTGGCACCGGGTGGCCAAGGTCCTGGTTGACTGGCACTGGGTGGCCAAGGTCCTGGTTGACTGGCACTGGGTGTCCAAGGTCCTGGTTGACTGGCACTGGGTGGCCAAGGTCCTGGTTGACTGGCACTAGTGGCCAAGGTACTGGGTGACTGGTACTGGGTGGCCAAGGTCCTGGTTGACTGGCACTAGTGGCCAAGGTACTGGTTGACTGGTACTGGGTGGCCAAGGTCCTGGTTGACTGGCACTGGGTGTTCAAGGTACTGGTTGACTGGCACTGGGTGTCCAAGGTCCTGGTTGACTGGCACTGGGTGGCCAAGGTCCTGGTTGACTGGCACTAGTGGCCAAGGTACTGGTTGACTGGTACTGGGTGGCCAAGGTCCTGGTTGACTGGCACTGGGTGTCCAAGGTCATGGTTGACTGGCACTGGGTGGCCACGGTACTGGTTGACTGGCACTGGGAGGCCAAGGTACTGGTTGACTGGCACTGGGTGTCTGGGTGTCCAAGGTCCTGGTTGACTGGTACTGGGTGGCCAAGGTCCTGGTTGACTGGCACTGGGTGGCCAAGGTACTGGTTGACTGGTACTGGATGGCCATGGTACTGGTTGACTGGTACTGACACTGGGTGGCCAAGGTCCTTCTTTACTGGCACTGGGTGGCCAAGGTACTGGTTGACTGGCACTGGGTGGCCATGGTACTGGTTGACTGGCACTGGGTGGCCAAGGTCCTGGTTGACTGGCACTGGGTGGCCAAGGTCCTGGTTGACTGGCACTGGATGGCCAAGGTCCTGGTTGACTGGCACTGGATGGCCAAGGTCCTGGTTGACTGGCACTGGATGGCCAAGGTCCTGGTTGCCTGGCACTAGTGGCCAAGGTACTGGTTGTCTGGCACTGGATGGCCAAGGTCCTGGTTGACTGGCACTAGTGGCCAAGGTCCTGGTTGACTGGCACTGGATGGCCAAGGTCCTGGTTGACTGGCTCTGGATGGCCAAGGTCCTGGTTGACTGGCACTGGATGGCTAAGGTCCTGGTTGACTGGCACTGGATGGCCAAGGTCCTGGTTGACTGGCACTGGGTGGCCAAGGTCCTGGATGACTGGCACTGGGTGGCCAAGGTCCTGGTTGACTGGTTCTGGGTGGCCATGGTACTGGTTGACTGGTACTGGTACTGGGTGGCCAAGGTCCTGGTTGACTGGTACTGACACTGGGTGGCCAAGGTCCTGGTTGACTGGCACTGGGTGGCCAAGGTACTGGTTGACTGGCACTGGGTGGCCAAGGTCCTTGTTGACTGGTACTGGGTGGCCATGGTACTGGTTGACTGGCACTGGGTGGCCAAGGTGCTGGTTGACTGGTACTGGGTGGCCAAGGTCCTTGTTGACTGGTACTGGGTGGCCATGGTACTGGTTGACTGGCACTGGGTGGCCAAGGTACTGGTTGACTGGAACTGGGTGGCCAAGGTCCTGGTTGACTGGTACTGGGTGGCCAAGGTCCTGGTTGACTAGCACTGGGTGGCCAAGGTCCTTGTTGACTGGCACTGGGTGGCCAAGGTACTGGTTGACTGGCACTAGTGGCCAAGGTCCTGGTTGACTGGTACTGGGTGGCCATGGTACTGGTTGACTGGTACTGGGTGGCCAAGGTCCTGGTTGACTGGTACTGGCACGGGGTGGTCAAGGTACTGGTTGACTGGCACTAGTGGCCAAGGTCCTGGTTGACTGGTACTGGCACGGGGTGGCCAAGGTACTGGTTGACTGGCACTAGTGGCCAAGGTCCTGGTTGACTGGCACTGGGTGGCCAAGGTCCTGGTTGACTGGTTCTGGGTGGCCATGGTACTGGTTGACTGGCACTGGGTGGCCAAGGTACTGGTTGACTGACACAGGGTTGCCAAGGTACTGGTTGACTGACACTGGGTGTCTAAGGTCCTGGTTGACTGAAACTGGGTGGTGAAAGGTACTGGTTGACTGACACTGGGTGGCCAAGGTCCTGGTTGACTGGCACTGGGTGGCCAAGGTCCTGGTTGACTGGTACTGGGTGGCCAAGGTCCTGGTTGACTGACACTGGGTGGCCAAGGTACTGGTTGACTGACACTGGGTGGCCAAGGTCCTGGTTGACTGACACTGGGTGGCCAAGGTACTGGTTGACTGACACTGGGTGGCCAAGGTCCTGGTTGACTGGCACTGGGTGGCCAAGGTTTTTGTTGACTGGTACTGGGTGGCCAAGGTCCTGGTTGACTGACACTGGGTGGCCAAGATACTGGTTGACTGACACTGGGTGGCCAAGGTACTGGTTCACTGACACAGAGTGGCCAAGGCCCTGGTTGACTGGCACTGGGTGGGAAAGGTCCTGGTTGACCGGTACTGGGTGGTCATGGTATTGGTTGACAGGCACTGGGTGGCCAAGGTCCTGGTTGACTGGCACTGGGTGGCCAAGGTCCTGGTTGACTGGCACTGGGTGGCCAAGGTACTGGTTGACTGGTACTGGGTGGCCAAGGTCCTTGTTGACTGGTACTGGGTGGCCAAGGTACTGGTTGACTGGTACTGGGTGGCCAAGGTCCTTGTTGACTGGTACTGGGTGGCCATGGTACTGGTTGACTGGTTCTGGGTGGCCAAGGTCCTGGTTGACGGGTACTGGGTGGCCATGGTACTGCAGTGGACAGGCATTGGGTGGCCAAGGTCCTGGTTGACTGGTACTGGGTGGCCAAGGTACTGGTTGACTGGTACTGGGTGGCCAAGGTCCTGGTTGACTGGTACTGGGTGGTCATGGTGCTAGTTGACTGGTACTGGGTGGCCAAGGTCCTGGTTGACTGGTACTGGGTGGCCATGGTACTGGTTGACTGGCACTGGGTGGCCAAGGTCCTGATTGACTGGCACTGGGTGGCCAATGTCCTAGTTGACTGGCACTGGGTGGCCAAGGTACTGGTTGACTGGCACTGGGTGGCCATGGTACTGGTTGACTGGCACTGGGTGGCCAAGGTCCTGGTTGACTGGCACTGGGTGGCCAAGGTCCTGGTTGACTGGTACTGGGTGGCCATGGTACTGGTTGACTGGCACTGGGTGGCCAAGGTCCTGGTTGACTGGCACTGGGTGGCCAAGGTCCTGGTTGACTGGCACTGGGTGGCCAAGGAACTGGCCACCCAGGGTGGCCAGTTCCAGTTCAGGTTACCTCACAAGTAACAATGGGGTCAGGTTACCCCACAAGTAACAATGGGGTCAGGTTTCCTCACAAGTAACAATGGGGTCAGGTTACCCCACAAGTAACAATGGGGTCAGGTTACCTCACAAGTAACAATGGGGTCAGGTTACCCCACAAGTAACAATGGGGTCAGGTTACCTCACAAGTAACAATGGGGTCAGGTTACCCCACAAGTAACAATGGGGTCAGGTTACCTCACAAGTAACAATGGGGTCAGGTTACCCCACAAGTAACAATGGGGTCAGGTTACCTCACAAGTAACAATGGGGTCAGGTTACCCCACAAGTAACAATGGGGTCAGGTTACCTCACAAGTAACAATGGGGTCAGGTTACCCCTGAAGTAACAATGGGGTCAGGTTACCTCACAAGTAACAATGAGGTCAGGTTACCCCTCAAGTAACAATGGGGTCAGGTTACCTCACAAGTAACAATGGGGTCAGGTTACCTCACAAGTAACAATGGGGTCAGGTTACCTCACAAGTAACAGTGGGGTCAGGTTACCCCACAAGTAACAATGGGGTCAGGTTACCTCACAAGTAACAATGGGGTCAGGTTACCCCTCAAGTAACAATGGGGTCAGGTTACCTCACAAGTAACAATGGGGTCAGGTTACCTCACAAGTAACAATGGGGTCAGGTTACCTCACAAGTAACAATGGGGTCAGGTTACCTCACAAGTAACAATGGGGTCAGGTTACCTCACAAGTAACAATGGGGTCAGGTTACCCCACAAGTAACAATGGGGTCAGGTTACCCCACAAGTAACAATGGGGTCAGGTTACCTCACAAGTAACAATGGGGTCAGGTTACCCCTCAAGTAACAATGGGGTCAGGTTACCTCACAAGTAACAATGGGGTCAGGTTACCTCACAAGTAACAATGGGGTCAGGTTACCTCACAAGTAACAATGGGGTCAGGTTACCTCACAAGTAACAATGGGGTCAGGTTACCTCACAAGTAACAATGGGGTCAGGTTACCCCAGAAGCAACAATGGGGTCAGGTTACCTCACAAGTAACAATGGGGTCAGGTTACCCCACAAGTAACAATGGGGTCAGGTTACCCCACAAGTAACAATGGGGTCAGGTTACCTCACAAGTAACAATGGGGTCAGGTTACCCCACAAGTAACAATGGGGTCAGGTTACCCCACAAGTAACAATGGGGTCAGGTTACCTCACAAGTAACAATGGGATCAGGTTACCCCTCAAGTAACAATGGGGTCAGGTTACCCCACAAGTAACAATGGGGTCAGGTTACCTCACAGGTAACAATGGGGTCAGGTTACCTCACAAGTAACAATGGGGTCAGGTTACCTCACAAGTAACAATGGGGTCAGGTTACCTCACAAGTAACAATGGGGTCAGGTTACCTCACAAGTAACAATGGGGTCAGGTTACCCCACAAGTAACAATGGGGTCAGGTTACCTCACAAGTAACAATGGGGTCAGGTTACCCCACAAGTAACAATGGGGTCAGGTTACCCCACAAGTAACAATGGGGTCAGGTTACCCCACAAGTAACAATGGGGTCAGGTTACCCCACAAGTAAAAATGGGGTCAGGTTTTCCCACAAGTAACAATGGGGTCAGGTTACCCCACAAGCAACAATGGGGTCAGGTTACCCCACAAGTAACAATGGGGTCAGGTTACCCCACAAGTAACAATGGGGTCAGGTTACCCCACAAGTAACAATGGGGTCAGGTTACCTCACAAGTAACAATGGGGTCAGGTTACCCCACAAGTAACAATGGGGTCAGGTTACCTCACAAGTAACAATGGGGTCAGGTTACCTCACAAGTAACAATGGGGTCAGGTTACCTCACAAGTAACAATGGGGTCAGGTTACCCCACAAGTAACAATGGGGTCAGGTTACCTCACAAGTAACAATGGGGTCAGGTTACCTCACAAGTAACAATGGGGTCAGGTTACCTCACAAGTAACAATGGGGTCAGGTTACCCCACAAGCAACAATGGGGTCAGGTTACCTCACAAGTAACAATGGGGTCAGGTTACCTCACAAGTAACAATGGGGTCAGGTTACCTCACAAGTAACAATGGGGTCAGGTTACCTCACAAGTAACAATGGGGTCAGGTTACCCCACAAGCAACAATGGGGTCAGGTTACCTCACAAGTAACAATGGGGTCAGGTTACCTCACAAGTAACAATGGGGTCAGGTTACCTCACAAGTAACAATGGGGTCAGGTTACCTCACAAGCAACAATGGGGTCATTTACAGGACTCAGAAAACAGTGATGATTCATTTTTTGTTCTTCCCTAAATATGTGAATGCTTGTGTATAAACGGTGAACAATGTAGAGTGAACACTCGTCGTTGTTGTACTGCAGAAGGAAGCTGTGTTCTTGTACTCATCTGATCGTGCTTGCGGGGGTTGAGCTTCGGCTCTTTGGTCCCGCCTTTCGGCTGTCAATCAACTGGTGTTCAGATTCCTGAGCCTATTGGGCTCTCATTATACATGAAGCTTTGTATGGAGTCAGCCTCCACTACATCACTGCCTAATGCATTACATCTGTTAACTACTCTGACACTGCAAAAGTTCTTTATAATGTCTCTATGGCTCATTATTTAACAGAGGTGGAACAAGAGTTCCCTAAACTATCTTGTTTTACCCTATCAATTGCCGAGATTCTTTTATGTAGTGATCATGTCTCCCCAACTATTCTGTCGTCTTGCGACGTGAGGTTTAGTTCCTATAATCTCTCTTCATACCTTATACCTCTGAACTCAGGTACGAGTCTGTTGGCATATCGTTGAACACTCTCCAATTTAGTCTTGTGCTTCACTAGATACAGACTCCAAGCTGGAGCTGCATACTTCAGGATTGGTCTGATCTATTTGGTATACAAGGTTCTAAATTATTCCTTATACAAGTTTCTGATGCCAGTTCTTATGTTGGCCAGTCTAGTATACACCGCTGATGACATCCTCTGGATGTGTTTCAAGGGACAGGTCTGGCAGGATATCAACCCCGGGTCTTCCTCTCTCCTTGTGTCTTGAAAGATTTCATCTCCTAAATGGTATCTTGTTTCTGGTCTCCTGCTCTCTTTACCTGTCTTCATTAGTTTACATTTGCTTGCGTTAAACTCTAACAACCATTTGTTGGATCATTCCTTCAGTTTGACAGATTTACCCTCCCTGAACCCATGTTGGTGGTTTGTCACGAAGTCCCTTCTCTCCAGATGTGCTACTAAGAATGGGGGTCAAAGATTTTCCTCACGATCTTCTCCATCACCTTGCATGGTATACAAGTTAAGGACACTGGCCTGTAGTTCAGTGCCTCTTACCTGTCAACGGTT
Organism: Procambarus clarkii; assembly: GCF_040958095.1. Classification (NCBI taxonomy): domain Eukaryota; kingdom Metazoa; phylum Arthropoda; class Malacostraca; order Decapoda; family Cambaridae; genus Procambarus; species Procambarus clarkii. The sequence goes on along the minus strand of NC_091152.1, from coordinate 28,909,375 downwards.
GTGTATAATGGGACTACATTAGCCGTCTTCCATATTTCTGGCAGGTCTCCTGTTTCCAGTGACTTATCGCACACCAAGGAGAGTGACAAGCAAACTGCTTATGAACGCTTGTCGTTGTTACACTGCAGACAAAAGCTGCGTTCTTGTGAATGCTCGTCATTGTTGCAGTGGGGCTTGTGTTCACGTCCCCTTGTGTGGCGAGGAGGCCTCAAGCCTTAATCTGAGGAGGACCTGCAGATTGAACTCACACAATAACCAAAATTGCCTCACCGGCCCAAAAATGTAACAATGGAGGAGGAGGGCGCCTGGAGGAGGTCCTTGAGGAGGGCTGGCAAGATGCAGGGACATGAAGGAGATTACTGGGGGAAGGCAATGTTAAAATGTTAAAACGACAATTTTTGACTTGTAAGGGGCGGTCTATTATACTTTATGCTGGCGAGTTGTCGTATATGTTGTCTTCAACAACACCAAAGTTATCTTTACGTGTTCTGCAGCACCAAAGTTATCTTTACATAAACAGCAATATCGAAGTTATTAAGACGTCTTGAGCAGCACCACAGTTATCTAGATGCCTTCAGCAACGGCAGAGTTATTTTGACATCAGCAACAATGTTGTCTAGACATCAGCAACAATAACAATGTTGTCTAGACATCAGCAGCATTACCAAATGTGTCTAGACATCAGCAGCATTACCAAATGTGTCTAGACATCAGCAGCATCACCAAATGTGTCTAGACATCAGCAGCATTACCAAATGTGTCTAGACATCAGCAGCATCACCAAATGTGTCTAGACATCAGCAGCATTACCAAATGTGTCTAGACATCAGCAGCATTACCAAATGTGTCTAGACATCAGCAGCATCACCAAATGTGTCTAGACATCAGCAGCATTACCAAATGTGTCTAGACATCAGCAGCATTACCAAATGTGTCTAGACATCAGCAGCATCACCAAAGGTGTCTAGACATCAGCAGCATTACCAAATGTGTCTAGACATCAGCAGCATCACCAAATGTGTCTAGACATCAGCAGCATCAGCAAAAATGTTCTGTGCGTACGTGTGAGTGTGTGCGTGAGTGTGTGTGCGCGTGAGCGTGCATAACACCATTTTACACAAACCTACAGCTGGCTAAAGGTGTCTCCCATATTACCTGTAAATGCTCAGTCTTGAGCCTTCTACCCCACTGGAGTAGTGGCCACGGTACTCTGCTCTACAGCACTGGAGTAGTGGCCACGGTACTCTGCTCTACAGCACTGGAGTAGTGGCCACGGTACTCTGCTCTACAGCACTGGAGTAGTGGCCACGGTACTCTGCTCTACACCACTGGAGTAGTGGCCACGGTACTCTGCTCTACACCACTGGAGTAGTGGCCACGGTACTCTGCTCTACACCACTGGAGTAGTGGCCACGGTACTCTGCTCTACACCACTGGAGTAGTGGCCACGGTACTCTGCTCTACACCACTGGAGTAGTGGCCACGGTACTCTGCTCTACACCACTGGAGTAGTGGCCACGGTACTCTGCTCTACACCACTGGAGTAGTGGCCACGGTACTCTGCTCTACACCACTGGAGTAGTGGCCACGGTACTCTGCTCTACACCACTGGAGTAGTGGCCACGGTACTCTGCTCTACACCACTGGAGTAGTGGCCACGGTACTCTGCTCTACACCACTGGAGTAGTGGCCACGGTACTCTGCTCTACACCACTGGAGTAGTGGCCACGGTACTCTGCTCTACACCACTGGAGTAGTGGCCACGGTACTCTGCTCTACACCACTGGAGTAGTGGCCACGGTACTCTGCTCTACACCACTGGAGTAGTGGCCACGGTACTCTGCTCTACACCACTGGAGTAGTGGCCACGGTACTCTGCTCTACACCACTGGAGTAGTGGCCACGGTACTCTGCTCTACACCCATGGAGTAGTGGCCACGGTACTCTGCTCTACAGCACTGGAGTAGTGGCCACGGTACTCTGCTCTACAGCACTGGAGTAGTGGCCACGGTACTCTGCTCTACAGCACTGGAGTAGTGGCCACGGTACTCTGCTCTACAGCACTGGAGTAGTGGCCACGGTACTCTGCTCTACACCACTGGAGTAGTGGCCACGGTACTCTGCTCTACACCACTGGAGTAGTGGCCACGGTACTCTGCTCTACACCACTGGAGTAGTGGCCACGGTACTCTGCTCTACACCACTGGAGTAGTGGCCACGGTACTCTGCTCTACACCACTGGAGTAGTGGCCACGGTACTCTGCTCTACACCACTGGAGTAGTGGCCACGGTACTCTGCTCTACACCACTGGAGTAGTGGCCACGGTACTCTGCTCTACACCACTGGAGTAGTGGCCACGGTACTCTGCTCTACAGCACTGGAGTAGTGGCCACGGTACTCTGCTCTACACCACTGGAGTAGTGGCCACGGTACTCTGCTCTACAGCACTGGAGTAGTGGCCACGGTACTCTGCTCTACAGCACTGGAGTAGTGGCCACGGTACTCTGCTCTACACCATTGGAGTAGTGGCCACGGTACTCTGCTCTACACCACTGGAGTAGTGGCCACGGTACTCTGCTCTACACCACTGGAGTAGTGGCCATGGTACTCTGCTCTACACCACTGGAGTAGTGGCCACGGTACTCTGCTCTACACCACTGGAGTAGTGGCCACGGTACTCTGCTCTACACCACTGGAGTAGTGGCCACGGTACTCTGCTCTACACCACTGGAGTAGTGGCCACGGTACTCTGCTCTACACCACTGGAGTAGTGGCCACGGTACTCTGCTCTACACCACTGGAGTAGTGGCCACGGTACTCTGCTCTACACCACTGGAGTAGTGGCCACGGTACTCTGCTCTACACCACTGGAGTAGTGGCCACGGTACTCTGCTCTACACCACTGGAGTAGTGGCCACGGTACTCTGCTCTACACCACTGGAGTAGTGGCCACGGTACTCTGCTCTACACCACTGGAGTAGTGGCCACGGTACTCTGCTCTACACCACTGGAGTAGTGGCCACGGTACTCTGCTCTACACCACTGGAGTAGTGGCCACGGTACTCTGCTCTACACCACTGGAGTAGTGGCCACGGTACTCTGCTCTACACCACTGGAGTTGTGGGAACCGACCTGTGAGATTTATATTTATTTAATTTATATGAATTTATATTTACGTTAATTTATATACTTCGATAGCAATTTGTATAATGATAAGTGGACTGTATTTCTGCAATAATCTCATAATCTCACAAATCGATCCTCTACACATTAGGGGGGGTTTAATAGTTTATATATATATGCAGCCAATCAAACTACAAAATTAACTACATACATTGAAGAAGTTCCTTATCTTATAGTACAGCAGGTTAGTCCACCAGGTATAACTAGGGTGTAGATACCAAATTATCCTCTTTGAGGCAGCTTCCATCACCAAGTAACTGGTGCACAAAATCTTGCATCCTCGTCTTGACCTGTCAAAAGTGCGCTAGCTGTGAAGCCAGATTCCTATATATGACAAGCTATATCAGAGAAAACACTATATGGAACATTGAAGACCTGGCTTAATTACCTTTAGTTTGAGGCTTCCATGTGATCTAACCGGATCACCCTATATAATGACATTAATGGCCACTAATGATAAATAATGGGTTTCGGAAAGAACACTTAACTTGATTTGTTGACAGCGTGTTGACAGATGGTACACCTTTGGTATCCATAACACTACGTCCAAGTAAAATTAACAGGAGCCGAATTTGCTCCCGTGTGAGCCTCTGGTCTCGTATAAACAATGACTGTTTAACACTCCATACTATTGACGTTACTGGCCGACATTGTCCAGAATGATAGGAGCCGAATTTGCTCCATACGTCTCGCAGGTGACACAACAATGGCTGCCCTCCTTCCCCACTCTGACGCCTAGCTTACATTGTCCAGATTTCAGAAAGTGATAGAAGGGTCACATTTACTCTACTTTAATATTGATAATTAAGTTAATTTATATAAGATGTTTTTATGATGGTAAAGTCCAAAGACTAATGTATTTAAGAATAATTCCCAGCAGAATAGCTGGTGAATTATAATGGTATGTGGTGATGATATCCTGTTTTCTTTAGACGGTAATTCCACTACAAGTTACGTTTTCTATGGGTAACTTGTTTATACAACACAGCTCTTATCTGTCTGTATGATATATTAAATGGTGTCGGATTTTCCGACAGGAGTAGTGGCCACAGTACTCTGCTCTACACCACTGGAGTAGTGGCCACGGTACTCTGCTCTACACCACTGGAGTAGTGGCCACGGTACTCTGCTCTACACCACTGGAGTAGTGGCCACGGTACTCTGCTCTACACCACTGGAGTAGTGGCCACGGTACTCTGCTCTACACCACTGGAGTAGTGGCCACGGTACTCTGCTCTACACCACTGGAGTAGTGGCCACGGTACTCTGCTCTACACCACTGGAGTAGTGGCCACGGTACTCTGCTCTACAGCACTGGAGTAGTGGCCACGGTACTCTGCTCTACACCACTGGAGTAGTGGCCACGGTACTCTGCTCTACACCACTGGAGTAGTGGCCACGGTACTCTGCTCTACACCACTGGAGTAGTGGCCACGGTACTCTGCTCTACACCACTGGAGTAGTGGCCACGGTACTCTGCTCTACACCACTGGAGTAGTGGCCACGGTACTCTGCTCTACACCACTGGAGTAGTGGCCACGGTACTCTGCTCTACAGCACTGGAGTAGTGGCCACGGTACTCTGCTCTACACCACTGGAGTAGTGGCCACGGTACTCTGCTCTTCCTCACTACCCGCAACACAATCATCTTTCGGGACTTTTGGCCGCGAGGAAGACCGTCGTACCTTTCTTTGATCAAGGGTTAATGTGTTCCTAATGTCATACCACCTTCTTCCTGCCTCTACCACCACTTTGGCCTTGAGAGATGGCCTCATTCCCTCTTCAAATATTATTTATTTTACAGTGGGTAATCTCTCTCTTATCGAGAGTATATATATAGCATATATTTTGATACATCGTGCATATATTTCTGGTAGGTCTCCCGTCTCCAGTGACCTACTATACACTATGGAGAGTGGCAAGCAAAGTGCTCCTGCACACGCGGCCCAACAGCTTTTCCCACGTCCAGATCCAACAGGTGCTTTTTTATCTCATCTCTTGTAATTTCGAACTCCTACAAGACCGCCTAGTTTACTGCTACCTTTCCTAGCGCCGTGACCTCACCTTGTTCTATTGTGAAGACCTCCTGGAACCTCTTGTTGAGTTCCTCACACACCTCTTTGTCATTCTCTGTGTACCTGTCTTCACCCGTTCTAAGTTTCATCGCCTGTTCCTTCACTGTTGCTTTCCTCCTGATGTGACTGTGGAGTAGCTTTGGTTCGGTCTTGGCTTTATTTGCTATATCATTTTCATATTTTTTCTCAGCTTCTCTTCTCACACTAACATACTCGTTCCTGGTTCTCTGGTATCTTTTTCTGCTTTCTGGTGTTCTGTTATTTCGGAAATTCCTCCACGCCCTTTTGTTCAGTTCCTGTGCTTTCATACATGCCTTATTAAACCACGGATTCTTCTTTTGCTTCTCGGTTTGTTCCTGTCGGGAAGGGATTAACCTGTTTACTGCATCCTGACACATTTGGGTGACATAGTCCATCGTGTCTTGTACGAACTAGGTTGTGAGTTCTGTGTCCCATGGTATATCCCTATGAATTTTCTCATATTCTCATAATTTCCCTTTCGGTATGCCAGCCCTTTCTTTCCCAGTTCTTTTTTTGGGGCGGTAATTTCTAGATCCACCAAGGTACTCAAAAAACAATACAATGTGATCACTCATTCTCAAGGGGGCTTCCAACTTAACTTCCCTTATATCCAACTCATTTAGGGTAAATATCAGATCAAGCAAGGCAGGTTCATCCTCTCCCCTCATTCTTGTCGGTCCCTTGATGTGTTGGCCTAGAAAGTTTCTTGTTGCTACGTCCAGCAGCTTAGCTCTCCAAGTGTCCAGTCCTCCATGTGAGTCTCTGTTCTCCCAATTTATCTTCCCATGGTTGAAGTCTCTCATGATTAGTACTCTGGATCCGTTCCTGCTAACTACAGAAGCTGCTGGCTCTATTATATTGATAGTTGCCATGTTGTTTCTATCATATTTTTGTCTGCGTCTTCTGTCGTTTGGTGGCGGGTTATATATGACTACGACTATAATTTTTTGTCCTCCAATTACTATGGTATCTAATATGTAGTCACTGAAATCTGCACAGGCCTTGTGTGTGTGTATGTGTAGTAAGTTTTGTGTGTCTGTGTGTGTCTTTGTGTGTGTGTGTTTGTGTATTCACCTAGTTGTATTCATCTAGTTGTGCTTGCGAAGGTTTAGCTCTACTCTTTCGGCCCTCCTCTCAACTATGTCAATCAATCAACTGTTACTAACTACTAATTGTTTTCACACACACACATACCCAGGAAGCAGCCTATATCAGCTGGCTAACTCAAAGGTACCTATTTACTGCTAGGTGTACAGGCGCATCAGGGTGGAAGAAACTGCCCATGTCTTCTGCCTCGGCTGGGAATCGAACTCGGGCCCTTAGGACTTCGACCCCCATCCCCCCCCGAGCGCTATCCACTCAGCCGCAAGGCCCCTGTGTGTGTGTGTGTACTTACCTATTTGTACTCACCCCTTTGTGCCTGCAGGAGCGAGTCGTTGGCTCTCGGACCCCGCCTTTCTTGCCGTCGGTTGTTTAAAGCAATGACTCCTGTCCTACTTCTCCATCATACCGAGTGTTAAAGCTATAAATAGAGTTTGCTTCCACAATGAGCTCCTTTACTTCATTCCATTTCCCCACTACTCTCACGCTAAAAGAAAACTTCCTAACATCTCTGTGACACAACTGAGTTTCCAGCTTCCACCCATGTCCCCTTGATCTGTTGGTATTCCGTGTGAACATTTTGTCTATTTCCACTCTGTCAATCCCCTCATTATTTTGTATGCTGCTTTCATAACTCCCTGCTCCCTCCTTTTTTTTTCTAACGTCATCAGGTTCAGTCCTTCAATCACTCTTCATATCCCATACCATGCAACTCCGGGACTAAGCTTTTCCAGTTGCCTAATGTGTTTCTTTAGGTGCCCAGGTCTCTTTCTCGAATCGTCACAGGAAGGTAGTTTTGCCTTCATTGTGTACTGACCTTTGGTCTCCTGTCACTTAGTCCCATTTCCAGAACTTTACACTTGCTCGTGTTGAACTCTAGTAGCCATTTCTCTGACCATCTCTGCAGCTTGTTCAAGTCCTCTTGCAGGATACTACAATACTCACCTGTCACAACTCTTCTAATTAGTGTTGCGTCATCTACGAACATCGACATATAAGACTCGACTCCTGTAGACATGTCGTTCACGTATATTGGAAATATAACTGGTCCCAGCACCGATCCTTGAGGTACTCCACTCGTTACTGTTCGCCAGTCCGACGTCTCGCCCCTTACCGTTACTCTCTGGCTCCTTCCTGTTAGGTAGTTCCTTACCCATGCTTGGACTTTTCCACTTTCTCCCGCCTGTCTCTCAAGTGTGAATAGCAGTGTCCTGTGTGGTACTGTGTCAAAGGGTTTTTGACAGTCCAGGAATATGCAGTCTGCCCATCCTTTCCTGTCCTGCCTTATTCTTGTTACTTTATCATAGAATTCCAGAAGTTTGTTAGGCATGATTTCCTTTCTCTGAACCCATGTTGGTGTTTGTTTACATAACTAATGTTCTGTTCTCTAGGTGTGTAACCAGTCTTAACCTGGTTATTCTTTCATGTTCTTTATAGAGGATGCTTGTCAGTGATGCTGGTCTGTAGTTAAGTGCCTCTTCTCTATCTCCTTTTTTGAAAATTGGTACTACATTTGCCTTCTTCCAGCAACTGGACAATTCTCCCGACAGAAGTGACTCATTAAAGATCCTTGCTAGAAGCACGCTGAGGGCCTGCGCTGCCTCGTTTAGTACCCACGGTGATACCTTGTCTGGTCCAATTGCTTTAGTTGCATCCAGTGTTGTTAGCTGTTTCATTACTTTCTCTGTTGTCACTTCTAAATCCGTTAGTCTCTCATCTTGGGTCATCTCCTCCTCTAACAATGGGAGCTACTCAGGCTCGGTTGTAAACACTCCATGGAAACTGGCATTCAGTGTGTGGCCACGTCTGTGGTAGAAAATAATAATAATAATAATAATAATAATAATAATAATAATAATAATAAAGTGCCTCGCAGATTTCCTTGTCACTTTCCATATATGCCCATTCTGTTTTCCTTAGTCTTGTCACTCAGTCGTTCACCGACATTTTCCTTCATATTTGACTTTGTAGTAATTAAGGTTGCTTTTTCGCTTTCATTGTAATATCGATTTCATAATTTCTTTCCGATACTCTTCTTAAGTTAATGTATTCATTCCTAGCTCTTTTGCATCTAATACTATTGTCCTCTGTCCTTTGTCCCTTGTCTTTTGTCCTCTGTCCTTTGTCCTGTGTCCTTTGTCCCTTGTCTTTTGTCCTCTGTCATATTTCTTCTGTACCTTCTTCACTCCCTCCTGCTTCTCATCTCTGCTTCCTGGCACTGTTTAATAAACATGGGTTTTTATATTCCCTCCTACTTTTTTATTTTACTGTTGGTATAAAACGCTCTTCGGCCTCCTTGCATTTCCACTTGACTAAGTCCAACATATCCTGCACTGTTTTTCCTCTTAGTTCTTCCTCCCACTGCACTTCTCCCAGATATTCTCTTATTCTCCTGTAGTCCCTTTTCTTATTGTCTACTCTCCTTTCCCAGACCTCTTGCCCCGTGGTAACAGTTTTGAATTCGATCATGTGGTCAAACACTCGGACACAATGGTCACTGACTCCTAGTGGTATTTCATGTTCCCTGTTCGTAATGTGTTCCTCGTTCTGGGCGAAAATAAGGTTTAATTGGCTTGGTGTTACGTGTTATATATAGTTACTATTACCTGCGGCAACAGAGGGTTGTGTCACTCTCCGTGAAAAGTTTGGGCCTGTGTTCTGAGGTTACTGTGTCCTACTGTGACCTCAGAACACAGGCCCAAACTTTTCACGGAGTGTGACACAACCTTCTGTTACCGCAGATAGTAGTAAACATACAGAACACTGGCCCATTAGATGCCATATATAACACGTAACGTCATATATGACACCTGAAGTTCAGATATATAGACGTTATTGTGACCATATTGCAAAAAAGATAGCGTATGTGTCAACAGTGATATAGTTCTGTGTCAGCAGTGATATAGTTATGCGTCAACAATGGTACAGTTATGTGCCAACAATGGTACAGTTATGTGTCAACAATGGTACAGTTGTGTGTCAACAATGGTACAGTTATGTGTCAACAATGGTACAGTTATGTGTCAACAATGGTACAGTTTCATATCAACAATGGTACAGTTATGTGTCAACAATGGTACAGTTATGTGTCAACAATGGTATAGTTATGTGCCAACAATGGTACAGTTATGTGTCAACAATGGTACAGTTTCATATCAACAATGGTACAGTTATGTGCCAACAATGGTACAGTTATGTGTCAACAATGGTACAGTTTCATATCAACAATGGTAGAGTTATGTGTCAACAATGGTATAGTAATGTGTCAACAATGATATAGTAATGTGTCAACAATGGTATAGTTATGTGTCAACAATGGTACAGTTATGTGTCAACAATGGTACAGTTATATATCAACAATGGTACAATTATGTGTCAACAATGGTACAGTTTCATATCAACAATGGTACAGTTATGTGTCAACAATGGTATAGTAATGTGTCAACAATGGTATAGTTATGTGTCAACAGTGGTACAGTTTCACATCAACAATGGTATAGTTATGTGTCAACAATGGTACAGTTATGTGTCAACAATGGTACAGTTATGTATCAACAATGCTACAGTTGTGTCAACAATGGTACAGTTATGTGTCAACAATGGTACAGTTATATATCAACAATGGTACAATTATGTGTCAACAATGGTACAGTTATATATCAACAATGGTACAGTTGTGTCAACAATGGTATAGTTACGTGTCAACAATGGTACAGTTATGTGTTAACAATGGTACAGTTATGTATCAACAATGGTATACTTATGTGTCAGTAATGGTATAGTTACGTGTCAACAATGGTATAGTTATGTGTCAACAATGGTACAGTTATGTGTCAACAATGGTACAGTTATGTGTCAACAATGGTACAGTTATGTGTCAACAATGGTACAGTTACGTGTCAACAATGGTACAGTTATGTGTCAACAATGGTATAGTTATGTGTCAACAATGGTACAGTTATGTGTCAACAATGGTACAGTTATGTGTCAACAATGGTATAGTTATGTGTCAACAATGGTACAGTTATGTGTCAACAATGGTACAGTTATGTGTCAACAATGGTACAGTTATGTATCGCCTGTGTTCAGACACTGGGGCCGCCATAACATCGTCACTCTCTGGACGAACGGACGCGATTGGGTCAGTTCCCCGGCTGAGCCGTCAATATCATTGGCTAAACATTATGATGAACAATATTACCTTCTCTCTGATTGGTCAAGGCAAGAACACTAGTAATATCAAGCGAGACGAAGGTGCACTAGATCAATATTGATAATTACGACCAATCAACTCCTTGTTGCATCTTGCAGACGGGTCTTCCTAACACTGCTGCTTAAGGAATTCGGGCTTGACCGGAGCGGAGACGTTTGAGAACGTTTTCTTTTGTCTGCTGCCACTGTTCACTTTGTGGTAAATGGATGCCAGGGAGTCAGGAGACTGTTGTGGTCTACATCCTGAGGATGGTCAGTCGTAGGCCTAAGAGAGACCTGGATAAGCCTAAGAGGTTTGGTGTCTGGGACAATGGGACAATAATATCCTGGCCAACTGTTGCAGGACAACATTGCTGGCAGGATTATACAACTTTGTGTCAACTCTGCTGATAAAAGTGGTCATTGTTTAATACATAACAACAATCACATACCAATTGTTGGCAAACTCAAAGTTAAAGCAGTTCATAACAAAATAAATTATTAGTTTATTTATATACTGACCAATTATTGCAGCTGATAACAATATATGGGAGACCCATTACCCAGATTGATGAGCACTGTAGCAAGGTTAAATGTGCGCGCGCGCACACACACACACACACACACACACACACACACACACACACACACACACACACACACACACACACACACACACACACACACAGGAAGCAGCCCGTAACAGCTGTCTAACTCCCAGGTACCTATCAACTGCTAGGTAACAGGGGCATCAGGCTGAAAAAACTGCCCATTTGTATTCTCGCTGGCGCCGGGAATCGAACCCTGGCCACAGGATTACGTGTCCTGCGTGCTGACCACACAGCCACCGGCGCCCCCGGTGGCTGTGTGTACTCACCTTATTGTACTCGCCTAATTGTTCTTGCGCGGGTTGAGGTCTGGCTCTTTGGTCCCGCCTCTCAACCGTCAATCAACAGGAATGATATGTGTGTGTGTGTGTGTGTGTGTGTGTGTGTGTGTGTGTGTGTGTGTGTGTGTGTGTGTGTGTGTGTGTGTGTGTGTGTGTGTACTCACCTAGTTGTGTTTGCAAGGCATTAGCTTCAGCTCTTTGGTCCCGCCTCTCATCCGTCAATCTACTGGTGAACAGATTCCTGAACCTACTGGGCTGTCATAACTACATTTGAAGTTGTGTATAGTCAGCCTCCACCACATCACTTTCTAGTGCATTCCATTTACTAAAAATGGGGGTGGAGGCCTGGTCGAGGACCGGGCCGCGGGGACACTAAAAGCCCCGAAATCATCTCAAGATAATAATAATAATAATAATAATAATAATAATAATAAAAATAATAATAATCATGTTTCCCCGAGCTCTCCTGTCTTCCAGCGACGTGAGGTACAGTTCACGCAGACTTTCCTCGTAACTCATGCCTCTTAGTTCTGGGACAAGTCTAGGTGGCATACATCTAATAAAGTAGCATTTTTCCAGCTTCGTCTTGTGCTTGACAAGGTACAGACAACATGCTGGGCCGCATACCCCAGGATTGGTCTTACATATGTGGTATGCAAGGTTCTGAAGGATTCCTTACACAGGTTCCTGAAGGCTGTTCTGATGTTAGCCAGCCTCGCATGTGCCACTGATGTAATTTTTTTGAGGTGGGCTCCAGGAGACATGTTTGGTGTGATATCAACACGTAGATTTTTATCTCTGTCCGTGTCATGAAGGACTTCATCTCCCATTTGGTCTCCGGTGTCTGGCCTCCTATATCCTCCGCCTAATTTCATCACCTTACATTCATTTACTTGGGTTGAATTTTAGTAGCCATTTGTCGGATGATGCCTTCAGTGTGTCTAGGTCATCTTGTAGCTTTATACTATCTTCATATGTCTTAATCCTCCTCATAATTTTTGCATCATCACCAAATATAGAGAGGAACGAGTCTATTCCCTATGGGAGATCATTTACATATATCTGAAACAGTATAGGTCCAAGGACTAAACCCTAAGGGACTCCACTGGTGACGCCTCGCCACTCCGAGACCTCACCCCTAACTAAGATTCACTGTCTTCTGTTGATTAGGTACCCCCCTTATCCAGTGGAGTACCTTTCCTTTCACTTCTGCATCTCCAGTTTATGCACTAGTCTCTTATATGGTACTGTGTCAAAGGCTTTCTTGCAATCCAGAAATATGCAATCTGCCCAGCCATCTCTGTCTTGCCTGGTCATAGAACTCAATTAATCCTGTGAGTCATGACTTGCCATCCATGAACCCATGCTGCTGTTGTGTAAAAAGTTCTTTTGCTGCAGATAGGGGCCTGGTAGCTGAGTGGACAGAACATGGAATTCTTAATCCTAGAGATCGCGGATCAATCCCTGACGATGGCAGTAACATAATGACAGAGTTTCTTTCACCCTGATGCCCCTGCTCACCAAGAACTAAATAGGTACCTGGGAGTTAGATAGCTGTTGCTGGCTGCTTCCTGGGGAAGAGTGTGTGTAAAAAAAAACCAGTTGATTGATTGACAGTTCAGAGGCGTACTGAAACAGCCAGAACTCAACCGCCACAAGCACAACTAGGTGAATACAACTACGTGAATACTAGTTTTTTTGTACAATCTTCTCCATCACCTTTCATTGTATACAAGTTAGGGACACTGATATAGTTATTCCCTGTAGTTCAGTACTTCATGTCTATCACCCTTCTTGAATATCGGGAATACATTAGCCGTTTTCCAAATCTACAAGACAAACTACACACAATCTACTGTGTGTGTGTGTGTGTACTAACCTAATTGTGCTTGCGGGGATTGAGTTTTGGCTCTTTGGTCCCGCCTCTCAACTGTCAATCAACTGGTATACAGATTCCTGAGCCTACTGGGCTCTGTCATATCTACATTTGAAACTGTGTATTAAGTCAGCCTCCACCACATCACTTCCTAGTGCATTCCATTTATTAACTACTCTGACACTGAAAAAATTCTTTCTAACGTTTCTGTGGCTCATCTGGATTCTAAGTTTCCACTTGTGTCCCCTTGTTCGTGTCCCTCCTGTGCTGAAGAGTTTGTCTTTGTCCACCCTGTCACTTCCCCTGAGAATTTTGTAGGTGGTTATCATGTCTCCCCTTATTCTTCTGTTTTCCAGGGATGTGAGGTTCAGCTCATTTAGCCTTTCCTCGTATCTCATTCCTCTCAGTTCCGGGACGAGCTTGGTGGCATACCGCTGGATCTTCTCTAACTTTGTCTTGTGTTTAACTATGTATGGACTCCAGGCTGGAGCAGCATACTACAGGATAGGTCTTACATAAGTGGTATACAGGGATCTGAACGATTCCTTACACAAGTTTCTAAAGGCAGTGTTATGATCCCAGGCAGCTGAAAAACGAGTCTCCGCTTTGAGAATTATTCTATCAAGCCTGACCTGACTAGAAGGTCTGGGAAATACAGAGGTGGTAACACAGATGTAAAATAGTTGGTTGGATATGTGACGATAATCTCTTTCAAGAGAGATTGAGCCTGCTCTTCCCTCCATAAGTACGTCAATATACAAGAGACTATATACAAAATATGTTCACCAAGTATCGCCAAACGTTTTGCCCAGAGAGCAAATCGTACCCAGCACACCATGACACCTGCTACCACCGCCGTAACCAGCTAACTGCTCATCCTCTGCCTGCCTGTCGCTGATTGGCTGGTGACTCGTCGCACCTGCCCTCCGCCGCCACCACAAGTCGACGTCTGGGCTGCAGTGCGCCAGTATCGTCAGAATATCTCAGTGCTCCTTGCAGTTGACATCTCTCGCTGGTAGACTAAGCCTTGGCTTTCGTGTACTAAGGGAGGTGGCAGCTCGAAGCCAGTATTCCAGCACCACTTATATTTTATTTTGCTATCACTGTAACTTACTTGTCTTAACGTAACTTTTCATTTGCCAGTGATTATTCATATTATTTTGTTTGTTGACTTATCTTGCATATTTTTATGTGATTACCTTTATTCGTGCCTTGTTTTTCTAGAGTAATTAAAATTTCATTGTTTATATACTTGTGTTTTGTGTGTCTTCCCATTACCTTACCACAGACGAAAGGACCAACTTTTCTTTTTTTTTGATTATGTGACGAGGCCCTGCCCCTAGCTTTTGAAACAGCCGAACACCAACGCTTTACCGTCACAGATATAATAAACAATTTGAGATTATGGGCAGTAAATAAGAAAATAGATAAATGACTGGTTAGGAGATGTGGATAATTTGCTGGAGGCGTGAGGCTCGCTTCTGGAGGGCTTTAATCTCACTTGAGCGCCAGACATCACAGGGGGAAGCTGTGCTCCGTTTGAGCTCCCTTCAGAAAGGAACCCCTAGTGATATATCTCCAAGAGAAAAGAAGTGTGCAGACGTGCCAGCTGTGGAATCGAGCTGGGAACGTTGTGGTCTCAAGTCCTGGATGGCGAGGAGTGTTTCTTAAGCCACCCAGATACATTATCGTGGGCCGTGGGAGTGCCCTGACCAGACTCCGTCAGAGGAAGGTGCGCCCACGATCAGACAATCTGTGGTAAGCATGATTTAAGCCAATCTATAGCGATTACTTGTAGTTGGTCGTGTGCCCCGTGACAGTAGCAATGTTTATTGATAAGTTAGACATGTTTTGATAAAGCAGAAAGCCTGAAATAAGAGTGGAGAGGGAGGAATGCCCTGGAGGGCGTATCGACATCCGTCTCCTCTGAACGCTGGCAGGTGACTGAGGGAGCCCAGCTCCTGGCGGAGGAGGACCCTCCCAGAGTGAGTGAGGCCCGCCTGGCGAGGTGGAGCATGGACCAGCCCAAAATGGGGGAGTCCACTCTCACAGTATGTAGAAAACAGATAAATGTTGGAGGCAAACATATTGTGTGGTTATTTTTGTTTGTGTTTGAGGGGAAACATTTTTATTGGAGTGTTTATGGGATGCAGGTTTGACTTTGGGGAAGAAGTTGCTGAGAACTTCGAAGCCAGCACAGAGAGAGTAGTTGATGAGACTCCAAGGTAGTGGAGGAGAGGACCTCGAGCTGTGAGGAGAAGCAGTGAAGAGGAGTGTCACGTGCTTCTGTAGAGGAGGTGAAGCACCATAGTTGCTCGGGGGAACTTCATGGTGTAGCAGCCAGGAGAACTGTGGAGGACCCTAGTAGAAGTGGTGAAGCACCGTAGTTGCTCAAGGAAAATTTCATGGTGTAGCAGCCTGGAGGAGCTGCAGAGGATCCTGGTAGTTAAACCCAGAAGAACTTGAAGAGATCAGGGTAGTGAACTTCCAGATGTGGAAGGGAAGTCTAAATGATTACTTGTAGGGAGATGATAGAGTGTTTGTCATTAACGTGCAAGACGCAGTGAAAGGTGAGTGATAGTTTGCCATTTTTGTACCAAGGAGTTTACACTGAAGTATAGAGTTACAGTAGTAGGCTGGATTACCTACAGATGTATGTGTTCTAGGACTGATAGGGTGATCGATTGATCATTGTTGTGTATCAAGGAACATTTATACTGATATATATATATGTTATTGCATTCATACGCCAATTTTCCTTGTACATGTTTATAGATATATATATTCTCTTGCTAATAGTGCAACATTGTATTATAAGACTTGACCTACTTGAGGAGTTTGGTAATATTAGGTGGTGAATTAGGAGATAGAATACCACTTGATAAGCTGATGATAGAGTTCTGCTGGTGTTGGAGTGCAACCCGACTGAAATAGTATAGAGTGTAGAACTCATTATTATTCATTATTATTATATGTATGTGCTTTGTCCAGTAAATGTATTCAAATTTGCTGGTGTTTGCCCTTGTCCTAGTGAGGCTTCCCAGGAAGTAGTAAAAAAGGAGAGAGAGAGAGAGAGAGAGAGAGAACCAAGAACCACCGCTGTGGACAGGATAGGACGGAAAACTAGTAAGTCATAGGGGATTGAGGAGATCATATCACATAAGGAGAGAGTGGGGAGTCACAGCGGCTCGAGTGGGTGTGTGCACGTGACAACGAGGCTAAGTGTTGGAGCCGCATCCCCTAAACGTGTGACGTTGAGCCCCTCTCCAAGAGCCAGAAGCACCTAGTGTGATCTCCTAGCGAAGTATAAGCACTCTACCGAATTGTAGGTTGGGTTGTCCAGAAAGGAGGATCAACACGACAACACCACCAACCCACACTATAATAGCAGTTCTTATGTTGGCCAGTCTAGCATATGGCGCTGATGATATCCTTTTGATGTGGGCCTCTGGGGACAGGTTCGGTGTGATATCAACCCCCAGATCTTTCTATTTCACTCTTGCAGGATTTCACCTCCCAGATGATACCTTGTGTTCAGCCTCCTGCTCTCTTCGCCTAATTTCATTACCTTACACTTTCCTGAGTTAAACTTTAGCAGCCATTTTCAAGACCATTCCTCCAGTTTGTCCAGGTCATCCTGTAGTCTCAGACTATCTTCATACGTCTTGATTCTTCTCATAATTTTTGCATCATCAGCAAACATTGAGAGGAACGAGTCTATACCCTCCAGAAGGTCGTTTACATATATTAGAAACAGGATGGGTCCAAGTACTGAGCCCTGTGGGACTCCGCTGGTGACATCTCGCCACTCTGATGTCTCCCCCCTCACCGTTATTCGATATTTCCTGTTGCTTAAGTACTCCCTTATCCACTGGAGCACCTTCCCTTTTACTCCTGCCTGATGCTCCAACTTTTTTAACAGCCTTTTATGGGGTACTGTGTCAAAGGCTTTTTGGCAGTCCAGGAAAATGCAGTCGGCTCACCCTTCTCTTTCCTGCCTAATTTTTGTTGCCTGGTCATAGAATTCTATTAAACATGTGGGGCACGATTTACCATCCCTGTGGTGTGTTACAAACCTGTTTCCCTCCAGATGCTCTACGAGTCTTTTCCTCACGATCTTCTCCATCACCTTGCATGGTATACAAGTTAGGGAAACTAGCCTGTAGTTCAGTGCCTCTTGCCTGTCACCCTTCTTGTATATTGGGACTACGTTAGCTGTCCTCCAACTTTCTGGTAAGTCTCCTGTTTCCAGTGACCATAGAGAGTGCACCTTCCTTTAGTATCCATGGTGAGATTCTGTCAGGCCCAACAGCCTTTGTCACATCCAGCTCCAGCAGACACCTTTTGACCTCATCATTGGTGAGGTCAAATCCCTCCAAGGCTGCTTGGTTTGCCTCCCCCTCATTTAGTGCAGGGGCTTCTCCTTGTTCTATTGTGAAGACCTCCTAGAATCTCTTCAGTTCTTCACACACATTGAGTTGTTCTTGTGTGTGTGTGTGTGTGTGTGTGTGTGTGTGTGTGTGTGTGTGTGTGTGTGTGTGTGTGTGTGTGTGTGTGTATACGCTTGTGTGTTCTTGTTTAATAACTCTAGGGATGGATATATTTCTCTCTTGCCCTTTCTTCACTACACCACAAAATACCTTTGTTTCCTTTTATATTATTTCCAAATATTCATCCTAAGTAAAAACAAGAAATGAGATTAATGAACTTATCAATTTCGCTGGCAGAAAAGCTTTTCATTTCGAATGAAATTTCCTGGCACGCGATTCCGTTGTGTTGTGATGGAGTCCATGAGGCGGGTGTTGTGTGGGGGAGGAGAAAGGAGTATTGGGAGACGCCGCCACCACGAGTCGTATCACAGCTGTGAAGGACACCCAATATCCTGCGGGAATGGGGTTAGCGAGACCGTGTTTAAGGCGGTAATCAAGAGACATCCGAATGTGGATCGTGATACGACGGGTATATTGCAGCCTCAGTTTTCTCTTTTCTCCTCAAGTTCCATTAAGAGAATTTCATAGGACAAAAATATTACTTGAGACGTCCGTCTAGCAGATTAATAAGAGACAAGGAGGAGGGAGGGGAACTATCAGGAGAAAACGCCAATTCATTACGACTACATAGCACTGGGAAGGGGTCAGGATAAGGATTAGGGATGGGACGGTATACGGAAGGAATGGTGCCCAACCACTTGTGGACGATCGGGGATTGACAACAAGGAGAACTTTGCTACTTGACGAATAAGAGAAACTTTGCTCTCATCGCTGGTGAATCGTAATCGACAAAAATGTGCCTATGAAAAAAACATCCACTAGCTGAAAAGGTCAAAAAACAAAACCTAATTTTAAGGCAGGTCTTGGGAGCTGGCGCTCGACCCTTGAACTAAAATCTGGTTATTACACAATTTGATGAATACAATGA
>NC_091152.1:28793120-28885620 GCF_040958095.1 Procambarus clarkii | reverse complement strand
ATGCTTCCTCGTCTTGACCTGTCAAAAGGGCGCTAGCTGTAAAGCCAGAATCCTATATATGACAGGTATATCAGAGAAAATACTGTACATGGAACAATGAAGACCTGGCTTAATTACCTTTAGTTTGAGGCTACCACGTGCTCTAACCGGGTCACCCTATATAATGACATTAATGGCCATAAATGAAAGATACATGGGTTTCGGAAGAACACTTAACTTGATTTGTTGACAGCGTGTTGATAATGGTACACCTTTGGTTTCCATAACACTACGTCCAAGTAAAATTAACAGGAGCCGAATTTGCTCCCGTGAGCCTCTGGTCTCAGTATAAACAATAACAATGTCTAACACTCCATACTACTGACGCTACTGGCCGACATTGTCCAGATATAATAGGAGCCGAATTTGCTCCACGCGTCTCGGAGGTGACAACAACAATGGCTGCCCCTCCTTCCTCCCTGACGCTTGGCTTACATTGTCCAGATGACAGAAAGTGATAGAAGGGTCACATTTACTCTACTTTAATACTGATAATTAAGTTAATTTATATGAGATGGTTTTATGATGGTAAAGTTCAAAGACTAATGTATTTAAGAATAATTCCCACCATAATAGGTGGTGAATATAATAGTATGTGGTGATGATATCCCGTTTTCTTTAGACGGTAATTCCACTACAAGTTACGTTTTCTATGGGTTAACTTGTTTATACAACACAGCTAAAAATATCTGTCTGTATGATATTATTTGGTGTCAGATTTTCCGACAAGGCTGGTTGATCCCCTCCTCTCATTCTTGTCGGTCTCTTGACGTGTTGACTTACAAAGTTTCTTGTTGCCACATCCAGCAGCTTAGCTCTCCATGTGTCTGGTCCTCCATGTGGGTCTCTGTTCTCCCAATCTATCTTCCCATGGTTGAAGTCTCCCATAATTAGAAGTCTGGATCCGTTCCTGCTAGCCACAGAAGCTGCTCTCTCTATCATATTGATGGTGGCCAAGTTATTTCTATCATATTCCTGTCTGGGTCTTCTGTCATTCGGTGGGGGGGTTATATATGACTACTACTATAATTTTCTGTCCTCCAGTTGCTATGGTGCCTGATATGTAGTCACTGAAACCTTCACAGTTCTGAATTACCATCTCTTCGAAACTCCAACCTTCTCTTAGTAGCAAAGCTAAACCACCTCCTCCTCTCCCTTCTCTTTCTTTCCTCACTACATAGTAGCCCTGTGGAAACACTGTATGTATGAATGTGTTTGTGTTTGTGTATGAATTTACGGGCTTATCCATGTTTATATGTGCACATGTGTGCTCACACGTATGCAGACGTGTGAATATACGGCGAATACATATATATGCGCGCGTATATTAGGCAGTCACTCGTATATTCCATAAAGGCAATGCCATCACACATGATTGAGATGCTGTTAAGGGTTGGAAACACCTTCGGTTCGAACCCGTGTTCGATTCCGCAGAACAAGGTAGTGACCTCACCGTCACACAAACGTCTCCACCGACCTGTGTACATCCCGTACTGCTAAGATTCCCCCAACGTCCAGAAACTGTCGTACTAAAGCGCCCTTTTATCCTAACCTACCAGAGGACCCAAAACAGAAAACTGGACAGTACGTCAATTTCGCGAGCCACTCCCATTTTCTAGTACGACGATTTTTTGGCCTTAGGTGGAGTATACGTCAAAATGCGATGTGCTATTAGCATGGGTTACTAGTCATATTTCCTGTTAATGTGTAAGTTTTGGTACCAGGGAATGTGAGAACAGGATATTTAGATGCAAGATTCATTAATTTTCATTCAAAAACTATTCGTTTCGAATCATTATAACGAGTTGTATATAATGATCCTCTGTTGGAGTTCTGTTAATGGTTATAGAAATGTTTCCTCTGACTTGTGTTGAGGACGCTTGGGGACACAATGTGTTCAGTGCCTTCTGTCTCATACTTACCGTCCTATGATACCGTCAACGTTCTGTGACACACGACTTCCGTCCAATAATACCGTCAATACCGTCTCACGCGACAAGCTGTTAACCTCTACTGCTACAAATTAAATTAACTTGATCACACAACACGGCATTTAGAGGATCTAAACCCATCCGTGAGCGCTCGTTAAAATATCGTGCTGATGAATACAAAATCACCCAAAAGCCAATTAGAGAAACTATATAACAAGGTTAAGATGATACTGTTGCTGATTAACTAAGCTGTTATCGTAATTCTCTCCAAATCATTGGGTCACGTGGACCAATGTGGGTTACGGAAGACACATACTGCCAGGACACTGAGACGTTCACAGGGATGAAGGATACAGTATGTGTCATGAATAAACAAATTAATCACTGATTTTCAAAGTAACTAAGTCTAAGTGTGATGAAATAAGACAACAAATTCACCAAAATAAACCACAAACATTTCAGAGGAAATAACAGGTAACAAAAAAAGAATTAGGAAGCTGGAATTCTAAATTTTGTAAAAAAATTAATATTTATTATTTTAATGGTCAAGTAATTTATAATTGTAACTTTTATCACTGTAACTGGCAACTTAACAGTGACTTTTTACGATTAAAACGAGATAATTCATCATATGATTAACTCCTGTATGATCAACAGTCCTGGTGTGTGACACATTAACTCCTGTATGATTACCAGTCCTGGTGTGTGACACATTAACTCCTGTATGATTACCAGTCCTGGTGTGTGACACATTAACTCCTGTATGATTACCAGTCCTGGTGTGTGACACATTAACTCCTGTATGATTACCAGTCCTGGTGTGTGACACATTAACTCCTGTATGATTACCAGTCCTGGTGTGTGACACATTAACTCCTGTATGATTACCAGTCCTGGTGTGTGACACATTAACTCCTGTATGATCACCAGTCCTGGTGTGTGACACATTAACTCCTGTATGATTACCAGTCCTGGTGTGTGACACATTAACTCCTGTATGATTACCAGTCCTGGTGTGTGACACATTAACTCCTGTAAGATTACCAGTCCTGGTGTGTGACACATTAACTCCTGCATGATTACCAGTCCTGGTGTGTTACACATTAACTCCTGTATGGTTACCAGTCCTGGTGTGTGACACATTAACTCCTGTATGGTTACCAGTCCTGGTGTGTGACACATTAACTCCTGTATGATTACCAGTCCTGGTGTGTGACACATTAACTCCTGTATGATTACCAGTCCTGGTGTGTGACACATTAACTCCTGTATGATTACCAGTCCTGGTGTGTGACACATTAACTCCTGTATGATTACCAGTCCTGGTGTGTGACACATTAACTCCTGTATGATTACCAGTCCTGGTGTGTGACACATTAACTCCTGTATGATTACCAGTCCTGGTGTGTGACACATTAACTCCTGTATGATTACCAGTCCTGGTGTGTGACACATTAACTCCTGTATGATTACCAGTCCTGGTGTGTGACACATTAACTCCTGTATGATTACCAGTCCTGGTGTGTGACACATTAACTCCTGTAAGATTACCAGTCCTGGTGTGTGACACATTAACTCCTGCATGATTACCAGTCCTGGTGTGTTACACATTAACTCCTGTATGGTTACCAGTCCTGGTGTGTGACACATTAACTCCTGTATGGTTACCAGTCCTGGTGTGTGACACATTAACTCCTGTATGGTTACCAGTCCTGGTGTGTGACACATTAACTCCTGTATGGTTACCAGTCCTGGTGTGTGACACATTAACTCCTGTATGATTAATAGTCCTGGCGTTTAACTTATATATTACATGAAAGGATTCAAGTCTCCGTTAAGTTAATAAGATGTGATCCGCCTATAGGAGAGCAGCTTTGATGTTTGGTGTAACACCTTAGTAAATAGAACTCCCAGACTCTATACCTGCTCTATCACATACTCTCTTTAGAATTACCTGGAGACCACCAAAGTTAAGCACTCACGATCAGCTTGTATATGACGTGAATTGGATCTCGTAATAAACCTATATTATATAGAGGATGAGCCAATTACTTACGTCAGGCGATTAGTCTATAACAAAAATTGGTTCGAACTTCTACCTGCAATCTTTTAGAAACTTTAAGAAGCGTTCATTGCCATTTAAATGTTTTTTTTTAATGATTAACGTTTTTACATATTGAAATTGCAAGTGAAATTGGGATTTTAATTGTGGTCATGTGTGTGGTCTGGTGGCAAATGGTAGTGTTGTGTGTAATAATATTGGTTATGCGTGGTGTGAGGGGGTTGTTACAACTAGCTGGCGTTGTTGTAACAACGTCGTTGGCACCGCCCCGGGCAATGTGTTATGATCTCAGCCTGCAGGAGAAACGAGTCTCCCTCCTTGAGAGTTATTCAGCAAGCCTGACCTAACTAGAAGGTCTAGCAAATATTGAGGTGATAACCCATATGAAAAATGGTATGGTGGATTCAATGAACAATTTGAGATTATGGGCAATGAAGAAGAAAACAGATAAATGACTGGCTAGGAGATGTGGACATTTTGCTGGAGGCGTGAGGCTCGCTTCCGGAGGACCTTGACCTCACTTGAGTGCCAGACATGGCAGGGGAAAGCTGCGCTCCGTTGAGCTCCCGCCAGAAGGGAACCCCTAGTGATATATCTCGAAGAGAAGAAAAGTGTGCAGACGTACCAGCTGTGGAACCGAGCTGGGAACGTTGTGGTCTCAAGTCCTGGTCGACGAAGTGTTTATTAAATCGCCCAGAGGCATTATTGTGGGCCATGGAAGCGCCATGACCAGACGCCGTCAGAGGGAGAGCGCCCTCGACCAGTTAATCTGTGGTAAGCACGATATACGCCAGTTCATAGTGATTGCTTGTAGTTGGTCGTGTGCCCAGCGACAGTAGCGATGTTTATTTATAAGTTAGACATGTTTTAATAAGGCAGAAAGCCTGAAATAGGAGAGTGGAGAGGGAGGAACACGGAGCGACGTCCGTCCCCTCTGAGCTCTGACAGACGACTGAGGGAGCCCGGCTCCTGACGGAGGAAGACCCTCCCAGCGAGTGAGGACCGCCGCCAGGCGAGGTGGAGTATGGACCCGCCCAAAACGGGGGAGTACACTCTCACTGTATGTAGAGGACAGATAGAGGTTTGAGGCAAACATATTGTGTGGTTATTTTTGTTTATGTGTTAAAGGGGAACATTTTATTGGAGTGTCGATGGGTTGCAGGTTTGTCTTTGGGGGAAGAAGTTGCTGAGAACTTCGAAGCCAGCACAGATGAAGTAGTTGATGAGACTCCAAGGTAGTGGAGCAGAGGACCTCGAGCTGTGAGGAGAAGCAGTGAAGAGGAGTGTCACGTGCTTCTGTAGAGGTGGTGAAGCACCATAGTTGCTCGAGGAAACTTCATGGTGTAGCAGCCAAGAGAGCTGTGGAGGACCCTAGCAGAAGGGTGAAGCACCGTAGTTGCTCAAGAAAACTTCTTGATAGCAGCCTGGAGGAGCTGCAGAGGATCCTGGTAGTGAAGCCCGGAAGAACCTAAAGATATTAGGGTAGTGAACTTCCAGAGGTGGAAGGGAAGTTCTGGTGGATTACTTGTAGGGAGTTGATAGTGTTTGGTTGTCATTAGTGTGCAAGACGCAGTGAGAGGTGAGTGGTTGTTTGCATTCTTATGTCAAGGAGTGTTTTATACTGAAGTTTAGAGTTACAGTCGTAGGCTGGATTACCTACAGATGTATGTGTTCGAGGACTGATAGAGTGATCGATTGATCATTGTTGTGTATCAAGGAACATTTATACTGATACGTGTTATTGCATTCAAATGCTGATTTTCTTTGTACACATTTAAAGATATATATATATATATTTCTCCTGTTGATAGTGCAACAGTGTATGTAGACTTGATCAACTTGAGGAGGTTGATAGTATCAGGTGGTGAACCAGGAGATAGGATACCACTTGATAAGCTGATGATAGAGTTCTGATGGTGTTGGAGTGCAACCTGATTGTAATATTATAGAGTATAGGATTCATTATTATTATATGTGTGTATGTATCGTGTATGTGCTTTGTCCAGTAAATGTATCCCAATTTGCCGGTGTTTGCCCTTGTCCTAGTGAGGCTTCCCAGGAGGTAGTAAAGAAGGAGAGAGAGAGAGAAAGAACCAAGAACCACTGCTCTGGACAGGGTAGGAGGTAATACTAGTAAGTCATAGGGGATTGAGGAGATCATATCTCATAAGGAGAGAGTGGGGAGTCACAGCGGCTCGAGTGGGTGTGTGCACGTGACAACGAGGCTAAGTGTTGGAGCCGCATCCCCTAAACGTGTGACGTTGAGCCCCTCTCCAAGAGCCAGAAGCGCCAAGGGTGATCTCCTAGTATAAGCACTCTACCGAGTTGTGGGTTGGGTTGTCCATAGAGAAGGATCAACGACGACAACACCAACCAACCTACAGTCTATAATAAATGCCTCAGAGCACCACCAGCCACCCCCTGGCAGAGCCTCATAGAGCACCACCACCAGCCGCCCCGGACAGACCCCCATCGAGCACCACCACCAGCCGCCCCGGACAGAGGCCCATAGAGCACCATCAGCGACCTCTGGCAGAGCATCACAGAGCCCCTCCAACCGCCCTCCGCTGCTCACTTTAGAGCTCTCCATATTACACTCATATATATGCTGGTTAGCATTGTAAATGTCAGGCCACGTCTGTGGCAGAAAGCAATAATAATAAAAATAATAAATAAAAAAAAAAACTCTTGCGTACCTGCTTTACTTTCCTTGTTCCATCCTCCTCCTTCCCTCCTCTCTCATCTCCTTCTCTCCACTCCTTCCTACGCCTCTCTTCTTCCCTCCCCCGTCTCCTCTCCTCTCCACCAGACGGGATATTGCTCCAGTGGAGTCTAGAGCTTTACGAGGTCGTAACTGTAGCCTCAGAGCACTGCTCTCTATGGAAATTTACCTTCGTAATATAAAGTTAAATAATAACACTGCAAGACTACTTTAGTCTTCCCTTTACAAAGAGAATGTGGGTTAGTCTTGTACTCGTGTCCTTGTAAGTCCTGGGTTTATATCACCTGATTAACAAGGTTCATGTTGCTCCTTACATGGTGGTAATTTGATCTGTACCGGTGAGGTCTGGCTGTACTGGTGAGGTCTGGCTGTACCGGTGAGGTCTGGCTGTACCGGTGAGGTCTGGCTGTACAGGTGAAGTCTGGCTGTACCGGTGAGGTCTGGCTGTACCGGTGAGGCCCGGCTGTACCGGTGAGGCCCGGCCGTACCGGTGAGGTCCGGCTGTACCGGTGAGGTCTGGCTGTACCGGTGAGGCCTGGCTGTACCGGTGAGGTCCGGCTGTACCGGTGAGGTCCGGCTGTACCGGTGAGGTCCGGCTGTACCGGTGAGGTCCGGCTGTGCCGGTGAGGTCCGGCTGTGCCGGTGAGGTCTGGCTGTACCGGTGAGGTCTGGCTGTACCGGTGAGGTCTGGCTGTACTGGTAAGGTCTGGCTGTACCGGTGAGGTCTGGCTGTACTGGTGAGGTCTGGCTGTACTGGTGAGGTCTGGCTGTACTGGTGAGGTCCGGCTGTACTGGTGAGGTCTGGCTGTACTGGTGAGGTCTGGCTGTACTGGTGAGGTCTGGCTGTACTGGTGAGGTCTGGCTGTACTGGTGAGGTCTGGCTGTACTGGTGAGATCTGGCTGTACTGGTGAAGTCTGACTGTACTGGTGAGGTCTGGTTGTACTGGTGAGGTCTGGCTGTACTGGTGAGGTCTGGCTGTACTGGTGAGGTCTGGCTGTACTGGTGAGGTCTGGCTGTATTGGTGAGGTTTGGCTGTACTGGTGAGGTCTGGCTGTACTGGTGAGGTCTGGCTGTACTGGTGAGGTCTGGCTGTACTGGTGAGGTCTGGCTGTACTGGTGAGGTCTGGCTGTACTGGTGAGGTCTGGCTGTACTGGTGAGATCTGGCTGTACCGGTGAGATCTGGCTGTACCGGTGAGGTCCGGCTCTACTGGTGAGGTCCGGCTCTACTGGTGAGGTCTGGCTGTACTGGTGAGGTCTGGCTGTACTGGTGAGGTCTGGCTGTACTGGTGAGGTCTGGCTGTACCTGTGAGGTCTGGCTGTACCTGTGAGGTCTGGCTGTACCAGTGAGGTCTGGCTGTATCAGTGAGGTCTGGCTGTACCAGTGAGGTCTGGCTGTATCAGTGAGGTCTGGCTGTACCAGTGAGGTCTGGCTGTAATTTGAACATTAACAGTGGTTTATATAATTTAGATCAATTTTTGATTGATCAGTTAGAGGGCGATTTGAATAGGATCATTGATTCCCATTTGTCTCACTAATGCCTTGTTAATATCCACTATCTTATTAATATCAACCCATGGGAATATTGGCCCATAGGATGCAGCTCCACTTTATATATCCACCCAATCACATTCATATATTTATCATTGTACCTCACTTCACTTCACCTCTCTCCTGCCTATATATGTCCATATCTATGTTCTTGTAACTTACCCTTCTGAAGATGTATCATTAAATACGAAAGTACTTTAGGAAATTCCTGTTTCAATTCTTCCTTCGTGGTCTGACACTGTCACTTTTTCATCACGTGTTAATTTTCGTGATTAACACACACATTATACAACCCGTTCTCGCAAATTCGTAAAGTCAATATTGACTTATTAACTACGTGCATAGGTGATATACTAAACATAATAGATACCCTTAAAAAGATTCATAGAAAACACCAACCTTACCTAACCTTGTTAGTTTTCTTAAGATAAGCATCTTATTGCTTCGTAATTACAATTATTACTTAACCTATACCTATTATAGGTTAGGTAATAATTGTAATTACGAAGCAATAAGATGCTTATCTTAACATACTAAATAGGTTAGGTAAGGTCGGTGTTTTCTATGAATCTTTTTAAGGGTATCTATTATGTTAAGTATGTCACCTATGCACATATTTAATAAGTCAATATTGACTTATTAAATTTGCGAGAACGGGTTGCATTATATTATATGTGTGTGTTAATCACACACACATAATCATTATATTATATATATATATATATATATATATATATATATATATATATATATATATATATATATATATATATATATATATATATATAACACACACACACACACACACACAAACACTATTCCTAATTAGCTTCAATAAGTTTCCTTGGTTACTGTGGAATGTTGTGAAGGGAGAGGTCCTGTGTACTCAGGCACAAGGTCCAAGACATTGTGCTACACAAAATGTCTTCAGCCGTCAAGGATTAAATGTGAGGCGCAAAAGCCTGAACATTTTGCTTAACCAAATTTTCCCCTCAGAAAACATATAGAACAAAAAACACAAAAATGGTAATTTTTGGTGACGTGAGAGAAATGGGTTTAGACACGAGACTAATGGGAAAATATATGGCGGGAAATGGCCTAGTAGGCCTACCATTCATACATAAATATTTAGGTGCATTTTTAATGCTGACACAAGTAGGATTCTGAGCCTTGGTGACCCTTAAAATATTTTTAACACGCTATATTAATTAGCATTATTTTTTTTTTTTACCGTTCTCCTTACGATTTTTTTTAAACAATCAGGGTCATGATTAGAATTAAATATCCTTAATATGTTGTTTACTGGGACACGGGTCGTTTAGTGGTCTACATCGACGGCCTACAACTAATGGCCCCCGGGTGTTAATTCTGATGTAGAACGGAGACGGTTGGGCACATTTCCTTTCACCTCATGCCTCTGCGGTAAATAAGTACCCGGGAGTTAAACCCTTGTTGAGCCATGCACCCCGGGGAACACCAGGCCAAAGGTAACAAGGACATGTGCAGGTACAGACCTCCTGTACCCGATAACAGGCCTCCTGAACCCGATAACAGGCCTCCTGTACCCGATAACAGGCCTCCTGTACCCGATAACAGGCCTCCTGTATCCGATAACAGGCCTCCTGTACCCGATAACAGGCCTCCTGTACCCGATAACAGGCCTCCTGTACCCGATAACCGGCCTCCTGTACCCGATAACAGGCCTCCTGTATCCGATAACAGACCTCCTGTACCCGATAACAGGCCTCCTCTACGCGATAACAGAACTCCTCTACCCGATAACAGGCCTCCTCTACCCGATAACAGGCCTCTTTTTTTACCCGATAACAGGCCTCCTCTACCCGATAACAGGCCTCCTCTACCCGATAACAGACCTGTACCCGATAACAGACCTCCTGTACCCGATAACAGGCCTCCTCTACCCGATAACAGGCCTCCTGTATCCGATAACAGACCTCCTGTACCCGATAACAGGCCTCCTCTACCCGATAACAGGCCTCCTCTACCCGATAACAGTCCTCCTCTACCCGATAACAGTAATCCTCCTCTCCCGGTAACAGTCCTCCTCTACCCGATAACAGTCCTCCTCTACCCGATAACAGTCCTCCTCTACCCGATAACAGTCCTCCTCTACCCGATATCAGACCTCCTCTACCCGATACCAGACCACCTCTACCCGATAACAGGCCTCCTGTACCCGATAACAGTCCTCCTCTACCCGATAACAGGCCTCCTCTACCCGATAACAGGCCTCGTGTACCCGATAACAGACCTCCTGTACCCGATAACAGGCCTCCTGTACCCGATAACAGACCTGTACCCGATAACAGGCCTCCTGTACCCGGTAACAGACCTCCTGTACCCGATAACAGACCTCCTGTACCCGGTAACAGACCTCCTGTACCCGATAACAGACCTCCTGTACCCGATAACAGACCTCCTGTACCCGATAACAGGCCTCCTCTACCCGATAACAGACCTCCTCTAACCGATAACAGTCCTCCTCTACCCGATAACAGTCCTCCTCTACCCGATACCAGACCTCTACCCGATACCAGAAAACCTCTACCCGATAACAGGCCTCCTGTACCCGATAACAGGCCTACTGTACCCGATAACAGACCTCCTGTACCTGATAACAGGCCTCCTGAACCCGATAACAGGCCTCCTGTACCCGATAACAGACCTCCTGTACCCGATAACAGACCTCCTGTACCCGATAACAGACCTCCTGTACCCGATAACAGGCTTCCTGTTCCCGATAACATCCCTCCTGTACCCGATAACAGACCACCTCTTCCCAATAACAGACCTGTACCCGATAACAGGCCTCCTGTACCCGATAACAGGCCTCCTGTACCCGATAACAGACCTCTACCCGATAACAGGCCTCTTCTACCCGATAACAAACCTCCTCTACTCGATAACAGTCATCCTCTACCCGATAACAGTCGTCCTCTACCCGATAACCGTCGTCCACTATCCGATAACAGTCGTCCTCTACCCGATAACAGTCGTCCTCTACCCGATAACAGTCGTCCTCTACCCGATAGCAGTCCTCCTCTACCCGATAACAGGCCTCCTGTACCCGATAACAGGCCTCCTGTACCCGATAACAAGCCTCCTGTACCCTGACAACACGCCTCCTGTACCCGATAACAACCTCCTGTACCTGATAACAGACCTCCTGTACCCGATAACAGGCCTCCTGTACCCGATAACAGGCCTCCTGTACCCAACAACAAGCCTCCTGTACCCGATAACAGACCTCATGTACCCGATAACTGACTTCCTGTACCCGATAATAGACCTGTTATCGATAACAGGCCTCCTCTACCCGAAAACAGGCCTCCTCTACCCGATAACAGGAATCCAGTACCCGTTAACAGGAATCCAGTACCCGTTAACAGGAATCCAGTACCCGTTAACAGGAGTCCTGCACCCGTTAACAGGAATCCTGCACCCGTTAACAGGAATCCTGCACCCGTTAACAGGAATCCTGTATCCGATAACAGGAACCCTGTACCCGATAACAGGAACCCTGTACCCGATAACAGGAACCCTGTACCCGATAACAGGAACCCTGTACCCGTTAACAGGAACCCTGTACCCGTTAACAGGAATCCTGTACCCGTTAACAGGAACCCTGTACCCGATAACAGGAACCCTGTACCCGATAACAGGAACCCTGTACCCGATAACAGGAATCCTGTACCCGATTACAGGAATCCTGTACCCGATAACAGGAATCCTGTGCCCATTAACAGGAATCCTGTACCCGTTAACAGGAATCCTGTACCCGTTAACAGGAACCCTGTACCCGTTAACAGGAACCCTATACCCGTTAACAGGAATCCTATACCCGTTAACAGGAATCCTGCACCCGTTAGCAGGAATCCTGCACCCGTTAACAGGAATCCTGCACCCGTTAACAGGAATCCTGCACCCGTTAACAGGAATCCTGCACCCGATAACAGTAATCCTGTACCCGATAACAGTAATCCTGTACCCGATAACAATAATCCTGTACCCGATAACAGGAATTTTGTACCCGATAGCAGGAATCCTGTACCCGAT
Source organism: Procambarus clarkii (assembly GCF_040958095.1). NCBI lineage: Eukaryota > Metazoa > Arthropoda > Malacostraca > Decapoda > Cambaridae > Procambarus > Procambarus clarkii. The sequence goes on along the minus strand of NC_091152.1, from coordinate 28,873,238 downwards.
AACAGGAATCCTGTACCCGATAACAGGAATTCTGTACCCAATAACAGGAATCCTGTACCCGATAACAGGAATCCAGTACCCAATAACAGGAATCCAGTATCCGATAACAGGAATCCTGTACCCGATAACAGGAATCCTCTACCCGATAACAGGAATCCAGTACCCGATAACAGGAATCCAGTACCCGATAACAGGAATCCTGTACCCGATAACAGGAATCCTGTACCCGATAACAGGAATCCAGTACCCGATAACAGGAATCCAGTACCCGATAACAGGAATCCAGTACCCGATAACAGGAATCCTGTACCCGATAACAGGAATCCTGTACCCGATAACAGGAATCCAGTATCCGATAACAGGAATCCTGTACCCGATAACAGGAATCCTATACCCGATAACAGGAATCCAGTACCCGATAACAGGAATCCAGTACCCGATAACAGGAATCCTTTACCCGATAACAGGAATCCTGTACCCGATAACAGGAATCCAGTACCCGATAACAGGAATCCAGTACCCGATAACAGGAATCCAGTACCCGATAACAGGAATCCTGTACCCGATAACAGGAATCCTGTACCCGATAAGAGGAATCATGTACCCGATAACAGGAATCCTGTACCCGATAACAGGAATCCAGTACCCGATAACAGGAATCCAGTACCCGATAACAGGAATCCAGTACCAGATAACAGGAATCCTGTACCCGATAACAGGAATCCTGTACCCGATAAGAGGAATCCTGTACCCGATAAGAGGAATCCAGTACCCGATAACAGGAATCCTGTACCCGATAAGAGGAATCATGTACCCGATAACAGGAATCCTGTACCCGATAAGAGGAATCATGTACCCGATAACAGGAATCCTGTACCCGATAAGAGGAATCATGTACCCGATAACAGGAATCCTGTACCCGATAACAGGAATCCAGTACCCGATAACAGGAATCCAGTACCCGATAACAGGAATCCAGTACCAGATAACAGGAATCCTGTACCCGATAACAGGAATCCTGTACCCGATAACAGGAATCCTGTACCCGATAAGAGGAATCCAGTACCCGATAACAGGAATCCTGTACTCGATAAGAGGAATCATGTACCCGATAACAGGAATCCTGTACCCGATAAGAGGAATCATGTACCCGATAACAGGAATCCTGTACCCGATAACAGGAATCCTGTACCCGATATACAGCTTGAGTGCAAGCTACTCACGCTGGTCCACTCAACGGCCGACCGTCTGGACCAACCCGTCCTGCTAACAGACCGTCTGGACCAACCCGTCCTGTTACAGACCGTCTGGACCAACCCGTCCTGCTAACAGACCGTCTGGACCAACCCGTCCTGTTACAGACCGTCTGGACCAACCCGTCCTGCTAACAGACCGTCTGGACCAACCCGTCCTGTTACAGACCGTCTGGACCAACCCGTCCTGCTAACAGACCGTCTGGACCAACCCGTCCTGTTACAGACCGTCTGGACCAACCCGTCCTGCTAACAGACCGTCTGGACCAACCCGTCCTGTTACAGACCGTCTGGACCTGCCCGTCCTGCTAACAGACCGTCGCATGTTGACGTATACTCCGCCTAAGGCCAATAATCGTCATACTAGAAAATCGAAGCGGCTCGAGAAATTGTCACACTGTCCCGTTTTCTGTTTTGGGTCCTCTGGTAGGTTAAGATAAGAGCACTTTAATACGACAGTTTCTTGACGTTGGTGCACCTTAGGACCTTAGGCTTACTGGAACAACATCAGAGATTATAATGGTCTTCGTTGTATTCCTATACTTGTGTACGGTGATTGTATCTGGGTTTATATATATTGCCTCGGGACAATATTGTCATGTTGCAACATTATAGGTGGACTTGTGTTGCAACATTAGAGGTGGACTTGTGTTGCTGGGAGCCTCGGGACAATATTGTCATGTTGCAACATTATAGGTGGACTTGTGTTGCTGGGAGCCTCGGGACAATATTGTCATGTTGCAACATTATAGGTGGACTTGTGTTGCAACATTAGAGGTGGACTTGTGTTGCTGGGAGCCTCGGGACAATATTGTCATGTTGCAACATTATAGGTGGACTTGTGTTGCTGGGAGCCTCGGGACAATATTGTCATGTTGCAACATTATAGGTGGACTTGTGTTGCTGGGAGCCTCGGGACAATATTGTCATGTTGCAACATTATAGGTGGACTTGTGTTGCAACATTAGAGGTGGACTTGTGTTGCTGGGAGCCTCGGAACAATATTGTCATGTTGCAACATTATAGGTGGACTTGTGTTGCTGGGAGCCTCGGGACAATATTGTCATGTTGCAACAGTATAGGTGGACTTGTGTTGATGGGAGCCTCGGGACAATATTGTCATGTTGCAACATTCTAGGTGGACTTGTGTTGCTGGGAGCCTCGGGACAATATTGGCATGTTGCAACATTATAGGTGGACTTGTGTTGCTGGGAGCCTCGGGACAATATTGTCATGTTGCAACATTATAGGTGGACTTGTGTTGCTGGGAGCCTCGGGACAATATTGTCATGTTGCAACATTATAGGTGGACTTGTGTTGCTGGGAGCCTCGGGACAATATTGGCATGTTGCAACATTATAGGTGGACTTGTGTTGCAACATTAGAGGTGGACTTGTGTTGCTGGGAGCCTCGGGACAATATTGTCATGTTGCAACATTATAGGTGGACTTGTGTTGCTGGGAGCCTCGGGACAATATTGTCATGTTGCAACATTATAGGTGGACTTGTGTTGCTGGGAGCCTCGGGACAATATTGTCATGTTGCAACATTATAGGTGGACTTGTGTTGCTGGGAGCCTCGGGACAATATTGTCATGTTGCAACATTCTAGGTGGACTTGTGTTGCTGGGAGCCTCGGGACAATATTGGCATGTTGCAACATTATAGGTGGACTTGTGTTGCAACATTAGAGGTGGACTTGTGTTGCTGGGAGCCTCGGGACAATATTGTCATGTTGCAACATTATAGGTGGACTTGTGTTGCTGGGAGCCTCGGGACAATATTGTCATGTTGCAACATTATAGGTGGACTTGTGTTGCTGGGAGCCTCGGGACAATATTGGCATGTTGCAACATTATAGGTGGACTTGTGTTGCAACATTAGAGGTGGACTTGTGTTGCTGGGAGCCTCGGGACAATATTGTCATGTTGCAACATTATAGGTGGACTTGTGTTGCTGGGAGCCTCGGGACAATATTGTCATGTTGCAACATTATAGGTGGACTTGTGTTGCTGGGAGCCTCGGGACAATATTGGCATGTTGCAACATTATAGGTGGACTTGTGTTGCAACATTAGAGGTGGACTTGTGTTGCTGGGAGCCTCGGGACAATATTGTCATGTTGCAACATTATAGGTGGACTTGTGTTGCTGGGAGCCTCGGGACAATATTGTCATGTTGCAACATTATAGGTGGACTTGTGTTGCTGGGAGCCTCGGGACAATATTGTCATGTTGCAACATTATAGGTGGACTTGTGTTGCTGGGAGCCTCGGGACAATATTGTCATGTTGCAACATTCTAGGTGGACTTGTGTTGCTGGGAGCCTCGGGACAATATTGGCATGTTGCAACATTATAGGTGGACTTGTGTTGCAACATTATAGGTGGACTTGTGTCGCAAAATTATAGGTGGACTTGTGTCGCAACATTATAGGTGGACTTGTGTTGCAACATTATAGGTGGACTTGTGTCGCAACATTATAGGTGGACTTGTATCGCAACATTATAGGTGGACTTGTGTTGCAACATTATAGGTGGACTTGTGTAGCAACATTATAGGTGGACTTGTGTTGCAACATTATAGGTGGACTTGTGTTGCAACATTATAGGTGGACTTGTGTTGCAACATTATAGGTGGACTTGTGTTGCAACATTATAGGTGGACTTGTGTTGCAACATTATAGGTGGACTTGTGTCGCAACATTATAGGTGGACTTGTGTCGCAACATTATAGGTGGACTTGTGTTGCAACATTATAGGTGGACTTGTGTTGCAACATTATAGGTGGACTTGTGTTGCAACATTATAGGTGGACTTGTGTCGCAACATTATAGGTGGACTTGTGTTGCAACATTATAGGTGGACTTGTGTTGCAACATTATAGGTGGACTTGTGTTGCAACATTATAGGTGGACTTGTGTCGCAACGTTATAGGTGGACTTGTGTCGCAACGTTATAGGTGGACTTGTGTCGCAACGTTATAGGTGGACTTGTGTTGCAACATTATAGGTGGACTTGTGTTGCAACATTATAGGTGGACTTGTGTTGCAACATTATAGGGGGACTTGTGTTGCAGATAATGACACGCGCGCGCTCTATCTTGCCGCCACCACTCGTGAGAACACTTACTGATACTCTCACAGTCCAGAGTCTCTCTCCAGTCTCTAAGTGGACCCCCCCCCCGCCACCACTCGTGAGAACACTTACTGATACTATCACAGTCCAGAGTCTCTCTCCAGTCTCTAACTGGACCCCCCCCCCGCCACCACTCGTGAGAACACTTACTGATACTATCACAGTCCAGAGTCTCTCTCCAGTCTCTAACTGGACCCCCCCCCCCCCCCCGCCACCACTCGTGAGAACACTTACTGATACTATCACAGTCCAGAGTCTCTCTCCAGTCTCTAACTGGACCCCCCCCCCCACGAGGGGGCCACGAGTGTGAGACAATCCTGATAAGGAAACACTCATACTCGTGTGCCCAACCACTTGGGGTGGACGGTATAGAGCGACGGTCTCGCTTCTTGCAGGTCGGCGTTCAATCCCCGACCGTCCACAAGTGGTTGGGCACCATTCCTTTCCCTCCGTCCCATCCCAAATTCTTATCCAGACCCCTTCCAAGTGCTATACAGTCGTAGTGGCTTGGCACTTTTCCTTGACAGTTCCCCCTTCCCTCATACTCGTGCTCCATTCACCGTTGCTGTTTGGGCTTTAGGACTGCAACATTGTCTCCACTGTAGGAAGGGGAGGCAATTATCAAGAGAAAGCGGCAAGCCACCACGACTGTATAGCACTGGGAAGGGTCAAGATAAGGATTTGGGATGGGACGGAGGGAAGGAATGGTGCCCAACCACTTGTGGACGGTCGGGGATTGAACGCCGACCTGCGTGAGGCGAGACCGTCGCTCTACCGTCCAGCCCAAAAATTATCGGAGGAACTGATGCTGGATATTGCTCGAGTTTCAGTACTTGGACCACCTGGTCACTGGACCACCCGGTCACTGGACCACCCGGTCACTGGACCACCCGGTCACTGGACCACCCGGTCACTGGACCACCTGGTCACAGCACCACCTGGTCACAGCACCACCCGGTCACTGGACCACCTGGTCACTGGACCACCTGGTCACTGGACCACCTGGTCACTGCACCACCTGGTCACTGGACCACCTGGTCTCAGCACCACCTGGTCACTGGACCCCCTGGTACCTGGACCACCTGGTCACTGGACCACCTGGTCACTGGACCACCTGGTCACTGCACCACCTGGTCACTGCACCACCTGGTCACTGCACCACCTGGTCACAGCACCACCTGGTCACTGGACCACCTGGTCACTGGACCACCTGGTCACTGCACCACCTGGTCACTGCACCACCTGGTCACAGCACCACCTGGTCACAGCACCACCTGGTCACTGGACCACCTGGTCACTGGACCACCTGGCCACTGCACCACCTGGTCACTGGACCACCTGGTCACTGCACCACCTGGTCACTGGACCACCTGGTCACAGCACCACCTGGTCACTGGACCACCTGGTCACTGCACCACCTGGTCACTGGACCACCTGGTCACTGCACCACCTGGTCACAGCACCACCTGGTCACAGCACCACCTGGTCACAGCACCACCTGGTCACTGGACCACCTGGTCACTGGACCACCTGGTCACTGGACCACCTGGTCACTGGACCACCTGGTCACTGGACCACCTGGTCACTGCACCACCTGGTCACTGCACCACCTGGTCACAGCACCACCTGGTCACAGCACCACCTGGTCACTGGACCACCTGGTCACTGGACCACCTGGCCACTGCACCACCTGGTCACTGGACCACCTGGTCACTGCACCACCTGGTCACTGGACCACCTGGTCACAGCACCACCTGGTCACTGGACCACCTGGTCACTGCACCACCTGGTCACTGGACCACCTGGTCACTGCACCACCTGGTCACAGCACCACCTGGTCACAGCACCACCTGGTCACAGCACCACCTGGTCACTGGACCACCTGGTCACTGGACCACCTGGTCACTGGACCACCTGGTCACTGGACCACCTGGTCACTGGACCACCTGGTCACTGCACCACCTGGTCACTGCACCACCTGGTCACAGCACCACCTGGTCACAGCACCACCTGGTCACTGGACCACCTGGTCACTGGACCACCTGGTCACTGCACCACCTGGTCACTGGACCACCTGGTCACTGCACCACCTGGTCACTGGACCACCTGGTCACAGCACCACCTGGTCACTGGACCACCTGGTCACTGCACCACCTGGTCACTGCACCACCTGGTCACTGCACCACCTGGTCACAGCACCACCTGGTCACAGCACCACCTGGTCACAGCACCACCTGGTCACTGGACCACCTGGTCACTGCACCACCTGGTCACTGGACCACCTGGTCACTGGACCACCTGGTCACTGGACCACCTGGTCACAGCACCACCTGGTCACTGGACCACCTGGTCACTGGACCACCTGGTCACAGCACCACCTGGTCACAGCACCACCTGGTCACAGCACCACCTGGTCACTGGACCACCTGGTCACAGCACCACCTGGTCACAGCACCACCTGGTCACTGGACCACCTGGTCACTGGACCACCTGGTCACTGGACCACCTGGTCACAGCACCACCTGGTCACAGCACCACCTGGTCACTGCACCACCTGGTCACTGCACCACCTGGTCACTGCACCACCTGGTCACTGCACCACCTGGTCACAGCACCACCTGGTCACAGCACCACCTGGTCACAGCACCACCTGGTCACTGGACCACCTGGTCACTGGACCACCTGGTCACTGGACCACCTGGTCACTGGACCACCTGGTCACTGGACCACCTGGTCACAGCACCATTTGGTGTTACGGCCCTCTCGTGACGCAACTGGGTCCTTACTCTGATGTTGTTAGAGGAAGATATATGTATCCGTTCCCAAGCCAGTAGTGGCTATCAAGGGATGAGATCCGTGACGCAAGTAACTTAAAAGGGAGTAGGGAAAGAAAGTTAAGAACTTAATATTATAATTAACACCATCACCGATTATAATATATAAAATAAAAGAGTGCACAAGGGGGAGGGGTATTAACACTTTACAAGGGGATTAATCCACAATCGATGTCTTCTGCTGAAGACGCTGGTGCCATAACTCTCGGTGCCGAGTCCTTGGTGCTTTCTTCGTGGCCTCACAACGAAGTCTCCAAAGAAGTTGAGCCTACCCTGGCCACAGGTCAGCCAAAACACAGGTCCACTGGGGGCACCGCCGTGGAGGCCGTCAACCACACGTCCAGCTGGTCTGCTGGCAGGTTCTGAGCCAATAAGGCTGGTACGGCCACTCCACGAACGATAAAAGGGGAACGCCCTAGACAGGAGCCTCGTGTGACACCGCAAATCACTCTCCTGTCTTCAGTACCCCAGTGGATGATCGTCTCCAACAGTCGGTCCCGGGTAAATCCTTTTACTGCCACTCCACTGGCAGGCTAACACACCACAGTGTTCTTCCGGGGGGACGACGTCACAACAGCTGCAGCAAAGTTCAAGGTATGGAGACTGGCTGCCTCGGGTAGACTGACTCCACTTCCATCACAGCAGTCCCAGGTCGGCTCTGTAAGCAGACACGTCATCAATAACTGGGACACTAAAACACCTCACTTACGGGCTCGGGCACAAACACCTGACGTATCCAGTCCATAGATGGCGCTGTCGTCGGAGCACCACCTCACCAGAGGTCAGTGGCGGCGGTGTTGTGAGCTGCACGGGACTGGAAACTGGCCCTCGTAGCTGATACACGGCATCCTCACCAGGTGTCGTCGGCGTTTGGCGGGGGTTTTCGGGAGCTGACCCACAGATGGCGCGGTCGTTACTACTCCATGCTCGGACGCTGGATCCGGGTTCGTAACACCTGGTCACAACACCACCTGGTCACAACACCACCTGGTCACAACACCACCTGGTCACAACACCACCTGGTCACAACACCACCTGGTCACTGGACCACCTGGTCACAACACCACCTGGTCACAGCACCACCTGGTCACTGCACCACCTGGTCACAGCACCACCTGGTCACAACACCACCTGGTCACAACACCACCTGGTCACAACACCACCTGGTCACAACACCACCTGGTCACAACACCACCTGGTCACTGGACCACCTGGTCACAACACCACCTGGTCACTGGACCACCTGGTCACAGCACCACCTGGTCACAGCACCACCTGGTCACAGCACCACCTGGTCACTGGACCACCTGGTCACAACACCACCTGGTCACAACACCACCTGGTCACAACACCATCTGGTCACAACACCACCTGGTCACAGCACCACCTGGTCACAGCACCACCTGGTCACAGCACCACCTGGTCACAGCACCACCTGGTCACAACACCACCTGGTCACAACACCACCTGGTCACAATACCACCTGGTCACAGCACCACCTGGTCACAACACCACCTGGTCACAACACCACCTGGTCACAGCACCACCTGGTCACAACACCACCTGGTCACAACACCACCTGGTCACAGCACCACCTGGTCACAACACCACCTGGTCACAACACCACCTGGTCACAGCACCACCTGGTCACAACACCACCTGGTCACAGCACCACCTGGTCACAGCACCACCTGGTCACAACACCACCTGGTCACAGCACCACCTGGTCACAACACCACCTGGTCACAACACCACCTGGTCACAGCACCACCTGGTCACAACACCACCTGGTCACAGCACCACCTGGTCACAGCACCACCTGGTCACAACACCACCTGGTCACAACACCACCTGGTCACAACACCACCTGGTCACAACACCACCTGGTCACAGCACCACCTGGTTACAGCACCACCTGGTCACAGCACCACCTGGTTACAGCACCACCTGGTCACAACACCACCTGGTCACAACACCACCTGGTCACAGCACCACCTGGTCACAACACCACCTGGTCACAACACCACCTGGTCACAGCACCACCTGGTCACAGCACCACCTGGTCACAACACCACCTGGTCACAGCACCACCTGGTCACAACACCACCTGGTCACAACACCACCTGGTCACAGCACCACCTGGTCACAGCACCACCTGGTCACAGCACCACCTGGTCACAACACCACCTGGTCACAGCACCACCTGGTCACAGCACCACCTGGTCACAGCACCACCTGGTCACAGCACCACCTGGTCACAGCACCACCTGGTCACAGCACCACCTGGTCACAACACCACCTGGTCACAGCACCACCTGGTCACAACACCACCTGGTCACAACACCACCTGGTCACAGCACCACCTGGTCACAGCACCACCTGGTCACAACACCACCTGGTCACAACACCACCTGGTCACAACACCACCTGGTCACAACACCACCTGGTCACAGCACCACCTGGTCACAGCACCACCTGGTCACAGCACCACCTGGTCACAACACCACCTGGTCACAACACCACCTGGTCACAGCACCACCTGGTCACAGCACCACCTGGTCACAACACCACCTGGTCACAACACCACCTGGTCACAGCACCACCTGGTTACAGCACCACCTGGTCACAGCACCACCTGGTCACAGCACCACCTGGTCACAGCACCACCTGGTCACAGCACCACCTGGTTACAGCACCACCTGGTCACTGGACCACCTGGTCACAGGAGGACAGTCAGCGTCCACAGCTGTGTCCTGCTAACAAATACTCCCGCTGTGAGCTGACTAACTCACACGTCAGTAGGTCATGTTCCCGGAGCCTCAACATCAGTACATAATGACAATACTGCTGGTGACTTAGCTCACCGGCTGAGTGGTCCGACCATTGGTTCTCGTGAGCTCATCGTGATATAATCACTGCTCCTGTTATGTTTGCTTCTCGCATTGTCTCGGTGCCTATTATGTTGTCTCTAAACCCCTTCACAACCTGGGCCAATCTCCTCGGCACGAAGAGCCCAGAGGGATGTGTAAATGCAATTATGGATGGTGTTATTACACTAGATTATTACTAGGGGCGGCTGCGTCAACCACGTACAATCAGTATCTGGTTAGAGCAAGTCTCAGAGCCTCTATAATCTGTCTGTGGGGCTCCTTGTGCTGATTGTTTCAGGATATGGGTGTTGATGGGTGTCACAGTGATAACAACTTAGGAACACATGAACACTGCAGTAGCCTTAGGAGCCTATTTTAGGTAGCTCCTTTTTTCCTCGTCAATCTGTTGTACACAATACATGTAGCTACTGTATTTTTCAAATTAATTCCAATGTAAGTCTTACTTATTCTATCAGACAATTTATTCGACTCGTTAACAGCTCTACTGTCAATCAATAGTTGCCTTTATAGTTATTAAATTGGATTTTAAGAGGGTTATAACCATTATTGCAAGCTGATAATGTTTGGTCAACATTCATTACAAGCTGAGACGAGTTGGACAATTCCATAACCCTTTTAAAGTGCTCCAAACATCCACTTGTGAACTCTCAACTCTCAAGATAATATAATTCTATAAGTCTTGCAAACATAGCTTAATCCAAGTCTTGCAAACACAGCTTAAGCCAAGTCTTGCAAACACAGCTTCGCAAGAGATAATCCTTACAAGGAATCAATTTTATCATCCTATCTAAGACCTTTTCAATTGAATTTATGTCCATTTAGTAATATTGTGACGAGAGCTGAACAGTATGATCCAAGTTACATTTTAGCAAAGCAAGATATAATGAACGATAGTGTTTGGGTTTCAGTTGCAGACACTTTGATATCGTTTGTGATCAATAATGTTTACTTGGAAAATTGGGAACAAACTCATTTCACTATATATGTTCCATTATATTGTGGGCGTGTTCCAATATGATAACATTATATCATTCCAAATGATGAGTTTCATGTAATAAATGATCTGGATGATCAGTGACATTATTTGCTGACACACTGAACTAATGTTCATAATGAACAAATGTTCATAGTGAACTATGATCACAAATATTTTCATATTTTCATATTTGTTCAACTTGCCGGTTTGTACACATGTATAAACTGTTTCCTTTATTTGATTGATGGTATAGGAAATTTATACCATCTATCAATTATTACCATCAAATTTATCCCATTTACACACTTATAATAATATATTACAGAGTTTGACCGGAGGAAAGAATCAGAGCGTCTGCAGCTAGACGAATTATTATTACAAATTGCCGCTTTTTATAGTACAAAAAATCCTACATTTACAGCTCTATAAAAATAAATTGTCGAGAACAAAGTTCTTTTAATTAAATGTTGATTTACCTGAGTGACAAGAGTCAAATGTCAGCAACAGTTGAGATGTGATAAAAAAAATTAAAAAAAAATTAGTTATTTATGAAATCATACAACATTATCATGTTAATTAAATACGAGTCATTACATAGTGTATACAAAGTTGTGTATATAAGGAGAGGTGTTATTGTTCACGGGGTTTGGAGCTCAAGTTTTTGGCACTTGAATTCATATCATACAAAAAATAGTTAAATCTTAATACTTGATTTAAATTTTCATTTCATATCTATTAAATTTTCATAAAAACACAGCGTCATAGGTACTTCACACGTCTATACTTTTATCACAAAATAAAATAATATCAAATGTTTGTCATTTTTTGAGATTTTCAATTCATTTTACCAAAATCATATTAAATTACTTTAATTCAGATAGATAGGGATAAAGAAACAAAAAACAAATCCTTATTAAGCTTACTAATAGCCCAGTCGGTAGAGCTTCGGCCTCACACACACGTAGGGTCCAGGGTTCGAGTCTCCTAGAGCCCAGGTGAATGGCATAACAACACACTAACAGGAAACCCACCTAAGGTTCCCCCATGACACAAAACCCACCTAAGGTTCCCCCATGACACAAAACCCACCTAAGGTTCCCCCATGACACAAAACCCACCTAAGGTTCCCCATGACACAAAACCCACCTAAGGTTCCCCCATGACACAAAACCCACCTAAGGTTCCCCCATGACACACAACCCACCTAAGGTTCCCCCATGACACAAAACAAAGAGAAAAAATATTCGTGGATAAAATAGTTGGCCAAGAGAGAAAGTATCCAAGATATCAGCACTAAAGTTCTGGGCACAACTCTCCTTACATCAGGACCTGGAGCGACGCTCCGCCTCTGAGACACGCAAGAAAATTTGTAAAGGCAAACTTTCCGCCTCTGAGATGACTACCAAGTTCTCCGATGCTCTTGATCTTGTTCTCTGACATTTGCTGAGGAGAAATGGCTTTAGCCGGATGGAACAGTGTATACAAATTCTTGCAAATCTACATAAATCATTAACGACTAGAGGTGATGGAATTAGGCTTCAAGGAACAGACAAGTCTGTGAAAAGCTGTGGTGAAAAGTTCAGGTCAGCAGGGTAACCCTTCAACCCTTGTAGAGGCTTCAAGTCTTATAGGGACATTATAAATTACTCGAAGGAATATATATAAAAAACTATAACTGTTCATTGTTATTCCTGACAACTCAGCATCAACAAGATGCTAAGATTAATGTACCTCCCAGGGTACAGAGCTGGGTCCCAGCTCTGTGCTTGTGGCTGGGGTCCCAGCTCTGACCTTCTTGTGTCTTGTCCTCTCCTCAGCAACTGTCCCTCTCCTCAGCAACTATCCCTCTCCTCAGCAACTATCCCTCTCCCCAGCAACTAGCCCTCTCCTCAGCAACTAGCCCTCTCCTCAGCAACTATCCCTCTCCTCAGCAACTAACGCTCTCCTCAGCAACTATCCCTCTCCTCAGCAACTAGCCCTCTCCTCAGCAACTATCCCTCTCCTCAGCAACTATCCCTCTCCTCAGCAACTAACCCTCTCCTCAGCAACTATCCCTCTCCTCAGCAACTAGCCCTCTCCTCGGCAACTATCCCTCTCCTCAGCAACTAACCCTCTCCTCAGCAACTAACCCTCTCCTCAGCAACTAACCCTCTCCTCAGCAACTAGCCCACTCCTCAGCAACTAGCCCTCTCCTCAGCAACTAACCCTCTCCTCAGCAACTAGCCATCACCAGGAAACAGTTTGGTTGAAGTTGAAGCTGGGAGACGTTTTCGTAAGTTATTAAGAGTTGTTCCACATTAAGAAAGTATTAGGGAGGTGCTGGAGACAAATGCTCTCTCATTTTCCTGGGCAAGTTTGGTGGTGAAGCGTCCTAATTATTCTTTCAAGTATTTTACTGGGGATGCTTGTCAGTGATACAGGTCTGTAGTTAAGTGCCTCCTCCCTATCTACTTTTTTTCAAAATTGGTACCACATTTGCCTTCTTCCAGCAACTGGGTAACTCTGTCATAAGTGACTCATTAAATATCATTGCCAGATGCACGCTGAGGGCCTGTGCTGCCTCTTTTAGTATCCACGGTGATACTTTGTCTGGTCCAACCGCTTTAGTTGTGTCCAGTGTTGTCAACTGTTTCATTACCTCCTCTGCTGTCCCCTCTATATCTGATAGTCTTTCATCTAAGGTAATCTCTTCTAACAATGGGAGTTGCTCAGGCTCGGTTGTGAACACTTCATGGAAACTAGCATTCAGTGCCTCGCAGAATTCCTTGTCACTTTCTGTATATGCTCCCCTCTGTTTCCCTTAGTCTTGTCACTTGGTTGTTAACCGACATCTTCCTTCTTATTTTAAGTGCATACCAGCCATCTTAATGGACAGGATTCAAGTCTCCTGGTGGGTGTGTGTGTGTCTAAAAGTTGTATACTTCAAACTTGTGGTTTAAGCAAGTCGGTGCATTATATATATGTATGTGTGTGTGTGTGTTAAAGGTTAAGAGTGTGGAGGCAGCCGTGGAGAAGGGGGTAGAGGTGTAGGCAGAGCAGAACAATATATGACACAGACAAACACACATTATTGGTATCCAGCCAAACTCCTAAACCTGGAGGGTAATGACAGCGTTACAATGGTCAGCCGCCCGTGGCGAGGCCATAACTCCACACTACATGTCTAATTGGACCATTGATCTTACAAGTTATGTGTACGTCTCGTAATAATTTGCACCCTTGTTAAACCAGGATATTGACCCCCCCGAGGTCAACTATGTTAACATATATACCTGCCTTAACCCCTGGTCGTGAAGGTTCTCCTTGTATGATTTTAATGGCAGGAGCTCAGTTTTCCTTCTTGAAAACAATTTAGATTTGTTCATATGGTTAAATCCACTGCCCATCCCTAGAAGGATGGGCAGCTATCACAATGAAGAAGGTAAATCGAACAGCAGTTCCGGTAAAACAGTCTAATAGGGGATACAAGTGTTATGTTAGTTGACTCTTTAGAGGTTTCATGGCGGTTATGTTGAAGACGTCATAAAAAGAAAGGTGAAACGTCATGCAACCTCCGAAGAGTCAACTAACACAACACTTGTATTCCTTATTGGACTGTTTTTACATGAATTTCTTTTCCACGCCTCATAAAACGGAGGAAAGTGTCCTGAAAGATTTTATTAATAGGAACGTTATCCCTACAGACAAAAATCAGAAAATACAATTGATAATTTACTTCAAAAACAAAAAACGGCCAAACTACTCATGAAAACCTCCCCAGACACCAAACAGAATGTCTTGAAGGAAATCAACGTCGTCTATGCCTTCACATGCCCACTTGGGGACTGTAAGGCTCAAAGATCTCAGAATATAGGCAAGACAACAACGTCTCTTTCTAGTCGATTAACAATGCACAATCAACAGGGCTCCATCAGGTAACATATAATCTTTTCTCACAACCAGACCATCACCAGAGAAATCTTAACAAGCAACACCGAAATCATCGATAGATATAGCGATAGCAGGAGACTCGACATCAGCGAGGCACTACACATCAAAAAGTCAACACCGGCAATCAACAGCCAATTAACGCATAACTATAATCTACCCATTTCAAGACCCTGAACCAACATAGAAGCAGCAAGAGAAAGTATGAGCCAATTGGCCTTCTGTAGTTACTTCCATTCTTATGTTTATACCCATTGTTTCGTGTTCTGTCACCTCACCCAAAATTTTGTGTCACATCACCTCACCCATAACAAAAGCATGATGTATGTTATGTGTAAACCAAGTCTATGAAAATGTAAGAAGCCTTACGAAATGCTTTTAGGAATCAGATCAAAAATATAAATGTAAAAAATAAATTTGAGAGTTAATTTTTCAATTACCATCGAGAGTGAAGAAAAACGTAAGAAATATTGAGAAGATTCGTGTCTTACTGGAGCGTTAGACAGTTAGAGTAGGTCCCGTGGAAGCGACTCACAGAAAACGGGACCCACACCAGCTGGAGGTGACGTCACGCGCCAGCCAGCTGGTAGCCAAGCCATGGCCGCCTTCCAAGCTGAAGAACAGAGGCAGCAGGCGCAAGGAAAACGGGGGAAGCCTGCTCCTTTCCGCCAACAGAAAACGGGAAGAAACCCAAGGAGGTGGGTGGGGGCTCGATCAGCTGATCCAGCCAGGTCCCGCCAACCCCGGGGGTGGGCAAGGGTCACCGCCACCGAGGTAGATAAGAGGAGAGGGGGAAGACCCCTGGTGACTGTAGGTGTCACTGCTGCTCCCAGGGGGAACAAGGCTTTAGTAGCCGCGGTGACCACACGCGCAATGAGTGCGCAACCCACCAAAGTGGTCAAGCCGCTGAAACTACATTCTTTGATAGGAGTAAGCGCTAAAGAGTTCCAGGAAGCCCAAAGGAAAGACCCCACACTCAGGAAGATGAGAGAGCATGCCGCAGAGGGTAGGGTCTTCACTTTGAATGAGCGCAAGTATAAGTACTTGGAGGTTAAGGGTAAGCTAGTGCGCAGGGTGGAAACACCCCAGGACACTTGGGAACAATTACTGGTCCCCAAAGAGCACCGCCTAGCTGTGTTTACTCTCGGTCATGAGGGAGTAATGGGGGGTCACATGGGACATGCTAAGACCAGTGAACGAATTCAGTCATCATTCTATTGGCCAGGGATGACTGGGGACGTACAGCGGTACACTCGGTCGTGTGACGCCTGTCAACGCACCGCTGACAGATGTAAGGTGCAGCCAGGGAAGCTGCAGCCTTTCCCCATCATTGATCAACCATTTAAGATGGTCAGTGTAGATATAATTGGGCCGATTGAGCCGAAGGCATCAGACGGCAGCAGATATATCCTGACCATGGTAGATCATGCTACTCGGTATCCAGAGGCGGCACCTTTGAAGAATATCGAGACTGTCACAGTGGCGGAAGCATTGGTTGGATTCTTCAGTCGCCTCGGTATACCGGAGAAGATACACAGCGACAGGGGGGCACAGTTCACTAGTGAGATGATGGCGGAAGTAGCTAGGCTACTCATGTTGCAGTCATCATTCACCACACCTTATCATGCTATGGGAAATGGGTTGGTGGAATGGTTTAATGGTACCCTAAAGAGAATGCTCAGAAAGATATGCATAGAACAACCCAAGGAGTGGCCTAGGTATATTAACCCGGTACTGTTTGCCTACAGGGAAGTACCCCTGGCAAGTACCCGGTTCTCACCGTTCGAGCTCCTGTATGGTCGTACGGTAAAGGGACCGCTGCATGTATTGAAGAACCTATGGGAGGAGGAAGACTGTGCCCCAGACACAAAGACGACGTATGAGTACGTCATAGATTTGAGGAACCGTCTAGAAGAGACGTGTAAGTTGGCCAGGGAGGAACTCGCCAAGGCCAAAGAGTACCAGAAGACCAGGTACTATCAGTAGGCCAGGGAGAGGAAGTTTAAGGTGGAAGATAAAGTACCCCTACTCCTCCCTACAAGCAGGAACAAGCTCCTTCTACAGTGGAAGGGACCCTTCACCATCACTGAGTGCAGTCACTCATTGATGTGCGTCGTATGCATAAAGGGAGTCAATAAGAAGTACCATGTTAACATGTTAAAACGTTATAAGGAACGTGATGATGCGTCATCAAGGTCAGAGGAGAGTGAAGATAGTGCCACTCCGGGTAGTCCATCCCAAAGTG
Source organism: Procambarus clarkii (assembly GCF_040958095.1). Lineage (NCBI taxonomy): Eukaryota > Metazoa > Arthropoda > Malacostraca > Decapoda > Cambaridae > Procambarus > Procambarus clarkii. The sequence goes on along the minus strand of NC_091152.1, from coordinate 28,855,978 downwards.
TTGCTAGTGTGTCCGGTATGACACAGGCTGAAATCGGAGCTGCAGAGCTTGGGATCCAGCCTAGCTTCGAGGCGTCAAGCTGGCTAGAGCCTGGCCCTGGAGCCGAGCACTCTGTGCCAAAGTCAAGTAATACTACCCAGAACGAACCGGAGGAGTCACCCCCAAGTCTCTCAGAGCGACGACCCATAGAAAAGGAGTCTTCACCCACACCCACCAAGCCGGAAGTGAGCTGTCAAAGTGTGTGTGACAGCTCGTGCACAGTGCACCATCGAGCTGGTAAAATGGTGGGGTGTATTTCGCTTCCAGTGAAATAAACCCTTAGTGGGAGGTTGATGTCAGGAGACATATTTTTCCGGCTCTCTCGTGTACTGGATGAAGTACGAAATGGCATAGAGCACCAGTGAAGTGCACCGTGATTCAACTTTCTGAATATAACTTTTCCACAGTCGTGTTGGGTGTCGTTGGACAGCCCGTGACATTTGGTAGTCAACGATGTCATTCTGATCGCTGTATCAGGTCTGGGAAGGAAATTACAGGAGGGAGTTGATTTCAGGGAAATTTTTGTACAAGTCAAGTGTAGAGAGGGAGGTATGGGGGTTAACGGCTGTAGACTACACCCCCCTCCCTATCACGTGTCCACCTCGTGAGAGAGGGGGGCAGCGTCGTGAGGCAGGTACGCTATTGGCCAAGTCGCTAGGGCCTCAGGAATACTGAACCGTTATTGTCAAGATGCTGAGGGGTACCGCATGGTATCCCTAGGCCGTCTTGGCGGCAAAATTATTCTTACCAAGAACGTTGCTAGAGAAGGACGTACTTTTTCGTGCTAAGGCCAAGCACCGGGAACTACCACCTGCAGCGTTACTAAAGTCCCGCTCATCGTCTTGCCATCTTTCCGGGTGCCGTACATAAGAATCCAGTATCGCGAAAAGGTGTATTCGACGATTTAGCATTGTGAACTTTCTCATCTAAGCCGCGTGAGACGCCAGAGCTACTGGACTGAGTGTGGCTGTTATCGTCGTGTGTTAGTGACATCTGCCGTCTGTCATCTTGATTAACGTAAGGGGTTGTCCGGTCTATTATGATCGGAGTCAATTGCGATGTAATTAAGCTGTTTTAATTCATTGGATTGATCAGGTCTGTCTGCGGGCAGAGGGATTAAGCATTCGTTGCTAATTAAGGAGAATTAGTACCCGCCACTTAGTGAATTCACCAGGTGTTGATGTTGTTGTTTACACGGAGTGTGTTGTAACATTGTGTGGTACAGTAGTCTACCCTCGTTAAGGTAATCTTGTCGTAAGACCGGAAGTGAACTGTCAGTTGAGAGACAGTAGGCTTTATCAATACTCGTTTGAATTAATAGGATGTTTTCAGTAATTAATTTGGAATTACTCACCGAATGTTTGACTTTCATGTTGATGTAATTATTTGATTTACGAGTTATTTCTGCCATTTATGTGTCGTTGAGACACGTGTGTGTTAACGTAATTGTTTAAATTCAATTAGTGTAACTCTTGTTGTTGACTGTCCTGAGAGGGAAGTATTAACGTAAGATGTTTTATAAGGGGTTATCATTCTTGGATTAACCGCCTTGTTACTTTGTACCTCGTTGGTAGAGCAGCTAGCACCAGTCAAGTTTTGTGATTATAGTATTTGTTCACTGTGAAGCCGTGACAATATTGATTGCTAGCTTGCGTCACTAGTGGGCACTACTTTGTTCAGTTAGTATCATTAGTCAGTCAGCGATGACGGGATAAGGATACCGTGCGTCCATCAGGCTGTTGAATAGCTGTTCTTAAATGCGCCACTGGAGTGACAGTAAAGTAACGTGAACTCTTTGTTGTAGTTCTAGTTTTTTGTGAATAAATTGTTATATTATAGAAGTAATTATCAAAAAGAAGGCACCAAACCGGGAAGGCTATGTTGCACCATCAAATGTGGGGGATAATCAGAGGGCGCTAAATATCAGCAAAAAAAAGTATCCGAGTCATCAAGAATACTATCGAGAGACAAGCGACTGTGGGGGACAGTCGGAAAACAAGACACACGCTCATCACGGAAGTCGAGACATTCAACAAGGATATGCACGACCGTAAGAGGGACAATGCAATTAGGACAGTAAGGAGCAGGGCGGCGCTGCATCAAGTGTCCATGAGTTAAGCGAGTATGGCCAATACGCAATCTCACCAGAGCCGTTTCCCATCGCCGGTTACAGTGGTAGGAGGACGGCCACGAGGACACGCAACTTTTAAGAGAACGTAGTTTGTTACCAGAAACAGACGACCAATAAGCCTGCCGACTGGTAAGAATGGAGGAATGGATATCCGGTAAAAGTCAGAATAAGGAATACCTTTACGAGAGATAGGACAAGAGCGGACAGCTTCCCTGGCGGCAGCATCCGCATGCTCATTTAAAGAGACACCAATATGGCTGGCAACCCAACAAAACTCAACCAACTTAAATTTACTGTGAACAAGAAACAGCCAATGCTGGATCTCGACAACAACTGGATGAACCAGATTAAAGGACCCGAGAGCCATGAGGACACTACGAGAGTCAACAACCACAAAGGAAGATTGACAACGAGGGAGCAGGAGACGAAGAGCATAGAGAATAGCATAAAGCTCCGCTGTGAAGATGCAACACCGTCCGCAGACTTAGACCCATCGGTGAAGACGGAAACGAAGTGGGAGCGAGAAGAAAAGTGCTCAAGGAAAAGGCGTTTTAGAACCGTAGGAGGGGTAAAAGCATTAGGGATGCGGGTCAAGGATGTACAAAACTGTGGAAGGGGAACTCTTCACAGGGGCAAAGAAGAAACAACACAAGGAGAAATATTAGAAATACGAATGGAAAGAGAATCCTGTAAGCGAGACAACCGAACAGAAAGAGGGAGGTGGTGAAGAGGAACAGGAACCGCAGGAGGGGTAAAAGTTAAAGCACGACAGAGGCGAGAGGAAGGATGTTGCAAGGACCGCGCAAGACAGCGAAGACAGGAGCGATCACAGCGGTCCTGGAGAGATAGGAAGCCAGTGTCAACATACAAGCTGAGGGCGGGAGTCGAACGAAAGGCACCAGAACCGAGGCGCAACCCAGTATGGTGCAAAGCATCAAGACGGTGAAGAGTAGAAGGAGAAGCAGACGAGTAGGCAGGGCAACCATAATCGAGCTTAGACAGGACGAGAAAGGAATGTAAAGTAAGGAGAGTGCGCCTATCTGCTCCACAAGAAGTATGGGACAATACCCGAAGAAGGGTAAGGGCCTTAGAGCACTCAACATGGAGGTAAGAGATATGGGGAGACCAAGACAAACGAGTGTCAAAGAATAACCCCAAAAGCTTTGCGAAATCTTTGTACTCAAGGGGATGACCATAAAGTGACAAAGAGGGACGAAGAACGACCCGTTTCTGAGTAAAAGTCATGGCACAAGTCTTAGTAGTAGAGAACTTGAAGCCATGATCGGTGGCCCAAGACGACACAGCATCAATCGCAAGTTGAAGGAGAGGCGAATCATCACCCTGACAGCTAAGGGTAAGATCATCGACATAGAGAGTGGAGAAGACACCTGAAGGAAGAGAGGAAAGAAGTTCATTGAGGGCAACCAGAAAAAGAGTAGTGCTCAGAACACTACCCTGGGGCACACCTTCGTATTGCTGAAAAGAGGCAGAGAGAGCAGTACCAAGCCTGTCCCGAAAGGAACGACGAGAGAGGAAGCTGTGGAGAAAGAGAGGGAGATGACCACGAAGGCCAACTGAATGAAGCTGGGATAGAATATGATATCGCCAAGTGGTGTCGTAAGCCTTTTCCATGTCAAAAAGAACGGCAACAACGGTGGTCCTCGCAGCAAAAGCAGTACGAATATAAACCTCCAAGTTCACCAGGACATCTGTTGTGCTGCGGCACTTGCAGAAACTAAATTGAGAAAGGGAGAGGAGGTGATGGTGTTGCAGGAACCACATCAGACGAATGTTAACCATAAGTTCAAAGATTTGGCGTACACAACTTGTGAGGGCAATAGGGCGAAAGTCCTAAGGGGATGTTCCCAGAGACCCTGGTTTGCAAACAGGGAGGACAAAGGACTAGATTTATTCCTCCAAGGAGTGCCGGACCAACCGGGCTGTGGTGGGTATGTGGGCCTGCGGGCCGCTCCAAGCAACAGCTTGGTGGACCAAACTCTCACAAGTCGAGCCTGGCCTCGGGCCGGGCTTGGGGAGTAGAAGAACTCCCAGAACCCCATCAACCAGGTAATCAACCAGGCATCGAGCCAGTCCTCAGGGACTGACGACGACTCCTAGATCCGATTATACAGAGTCAGTAAAAACTGAGACGTGCACGGAGGGAGATGGCGAAGCATCTCATAATGAATGCCATCAGAGCCCGCCGCCGTAGAACCGCATAGGGCCAGGGCAGAACGAAGTTCAGAGAGAGAGAAGGGATCGTTATAGGGAAGTCGAAGACAAGTGCAGAAATCTAAAGGACGAGATTCAAGGATAGGTTTATGAAGAAGGAAAGATTGGAGAAGATGAAGACCAGAGCTAACAGAAGAAAAGTGGGAACCCAGTTCGGTAGCGACCTGCAACGGATCCGCCACAAGAGTACCAGAGGTGAAGGACCGGTGAAACACCAGGAACAAACTTACCGCTATCTTGCGGATACGCTTCCAGATCTGTGGCAGAGGAGTTTCGGACGTAATAGTGACGACATACGAAGCCCAACACGCATGTTTAGCCATACAGATGGCCCTACGGGCCACCGCACTTGCCTTCCGAAAGAAAAGAAAAAAAATCGGCCGTCTGTCGACGGCGGTGTTTCTTCCAGGCTGCACGCTTAGAGCGGACAGCCCGAGCACAGTCCGCATTCCACCAGGGAACGCACTTCCGTGGACCCCTAGAGGAAGAGCGAGGAAGAGAGCAGAGGGCAGCTTCAAAGACAGTGTCATGAAAAAGGAGGAGAAAGCGAAGGAGAGGTCAGAGAGAGCAGCACTGAGAGTAAATAGGTTCCAGTCTGCTCTAGCAAACTGCCACCTAGGCAAGGAGAGGAAAGGGCGAAAAGAGAAGGTAACAAGGATGGGGATATGGTCACTGCCATGGAGGTCATCAAGAACCTGCCACGTGAAATCCAAGTAAAGAGAAGACAAGCAATGAGAAAGATCAAGACAGGAAAGGGTGCGAATCCGAGAGTCCAAATGCATGGGCTCTCCAGAATTTAGAAGGCAGAGAAGACGAGAGGATAAACGGCTCAAGAAGGCGACCTCGGGTGTTCGTCAGAACATTACCCCAAAGGGAATGACAATTGAAATCACCCAGCAGGAGCAAAGGCTCTGGCAAGGAGTCCAGAAGGTGTTTCAGATCAGGAAGAGAAAGCGGGACACTCGGGGGGAGGGGGAGATAAATGGAATAAACAGTGTACCATTTCCCCACAAAGATACGAGCAGCAGACAATGGAGAGGCAAAGGAAAAAGTAAGGGGACAAAGGGAACATCAGAGTAAATCAAGAGAGCAGATGAGTTAGGAGCCCCAACAACAGCTGGAGTGGGGGAGGAGAAAGGAATAGCCACGAAAGTGACCAGGACGAGCACCAAGCATCAGCTCCGGGAGACAGACACAAAGGGGCGAAAACCGTGGAACCAGAAGTTGGAGATCAAGGAAATTGGCGTAATAACCTCGAACGTTCCATTGAAGAATAGACATCGACGAGAAGAGAAAGGACAGCAAGAGAGAACAAGGAAGAAAAAGGCGAAAGAGCAACATGGCACATTAAAGAAGATCAGGGGTCAGCAAAGTCAGGGTTAGGGGGCATGGGGTAAACTGAGCAAAGACGGAGGGAAGGAAGCGGGAGAACAGACCAGAGGCGGACGGGCGGGGACCTGAAGGAGGAGGAGAAAGAGAAAGAGACAACCGAGAGGAGCAGTCAATGACAGCAGCAGGAAGAGGGGGAGGAGAAAGAGGGGAGTGCACCTCAGCAAGGGCAGCAACCGAGAGGGAAGCGGGGGCCAAAGAAACTTCCATAGCAGGAACAGGGGGCAAAACCACCGAAATGGGAGGGGAAGGAGTGATAGAGGCAGAAGTAGGGGGCAAGGAAGAAAGCGAAGCCTTCTTACCCGCTGGGGAGGAGGAAGAAGAGAAGCCAGGCTTACGCTTCTGACTTGAAGAGACAGGTGTCCCAGCAACTACGTACTGGGCAAAAGATTCCAGCGTCTCAAAAGGAGAAGCTGAACGAGAGCACACATGACGGCCAGTAGGAGAGCGATGGACATCAGCCCGCACTGACAGGCGGCGGGGAGAGTCAATAGACGGAGGAGGATGGGAAGGAAGATCAGAGGGAGATGAGGAAGAAGACACAGGAGACATGACAGACCGGATAGAAAGAAGGGGAACCCCACACAGAGAACCAGGAGGGGTACCCTTCGTGACAGAACTCAAAGGAACAGAGGAGGGGGCAGTGGGCGTATCAGGGTCCAAGGCCCGGAAACGGTTGCAAGTCTGAGGAAGGTGGGAAGGACGAGGAGAGGAAGAGTGCAACACGCGAGCATAAGAGACGTTAGCATAAGGCGGGAGCTGGCGAACCTGGCGCCTCGCCTCAGGAAAAGACTAACGCTCCCGGTGCTTCAAGTTGAGGACGGCTGCCTCAAGCTTGTAATGGATACACGGACGGGAGAAGGTAGGATGGACCTCACCGCAGTTGAGGCAACGAGCCTGGGAAGAAGTGCACTCTGACTTAGAGTGACCTGCGCCCCCACACAAAGGACAGAGAGAGACAGTCCCAGAGCAGCGGAGGGCACCATACCCAAACCTCCAGCACTTGTTCCAGAGCCTAGGAGAAGGAACGTACTCCTGGACAGAGCACCTGGTACCAGCAAGAATGACAGAGGGTGGAAGGGTTCTACCATCACAGGTAATCTTCACAACGCGAAGGGATTGATGGCGACGACCACGAGGGGGGACGAGTAAACGAGTCTACCTGGAGGACAGAATGGCCTTGGCCATCAAGGATATGCCGAATATCATCGTGGCAGTCCTGCAGATTCCGAACACCGGTCGCAACATGGAGCGGGAGGAGAACAGTGCCAACACTGGAATTCAACCGAACGTTCTTTGAGACCCAAACAGGGATCTCGCCAAGGTAGGATAAAGCAGCCAAACGGGAAGCTGCATCCTGAGAAGGGGCAGCAACGACACGTGTAGCGAGACGAGTGGGGTTGAAGGTAACAGAGGCATCCACGGAATCAACAAGATGGCGATGGAGGGAGAAATCGTCAGGAGGCGCAGAATCAAGAGGGAGGAGATCAAAGTACTTGGCCTATGAAGCGGGACCAAACAAGGCCTGATAAGCATCAGTACGGGAAGGAATCGAGCAAGTGCAGCCGTGGCGCGGGTGACGTTGAGAACCCCCAGAGAGGGGTTAAAAGGCGCAGTAGTCACAACGAGAGACTTAGCCGTGCCAGAGGACAAAGTGGTCACCACTGGGGGCTTGAGGCTCGATCGAACCACAGAGGAGGGAGGGGAGCTGGGGGAAGAAGTCAGGAGGATGAAAGGAGGAGCAAGGTCGGGGCCCAACGCAGCGGGGATACAGAGCCCGGTCTTCCAATACAGGCCGACTCGGGGGCTTGGTCGCCCACCCCACGAGCCTGAGAAGGTAAAAGAGGAACATTCAATGACATAAATACGAAGAGTCAAATTCATCCACGAATGTTCCCCCATACCCACCATGGAGCAACCTGTTCTCGCACTTTCGTATAGGTAATATTGACTTATTGAATACGTGCATAGGTGACATACTAAACATACTAGTTTACCTTGAAAAGCTTCATAGAAAACACTGACCTTACCTAACCTTCTTAGTATGTCAAGATAAGCATCTTATTGCTTCGTAATTACAATTATTACTTAACCTATTATAGGTATAGCTTTTCAAAGCTATGAAGCTTTTCAAGGTAAACTACTATGTTTAGTATGTCACATATGCACGTATTTAATAAGTCAATATTGACTGTAAGAAAGTGCGAGAACGGGTTGCATGGAGCCACAAGAAGCTATTGCCGATCATGCCGGGGCCTCCTAGGGGTGCATCGTGAGTATACGCCCCACAAACGCCACCTTAAGAACCGTCAGTCCGTCGAGATCGGGTTCAGTGACGTAAGGGGGATTGACAATAAAAGGTTCCACTCGCTCGAGACGTTGTCAAAATAGAAGAAGTCCAAAGGAATAACCAAAACAAGCAAAAGATCGGCAGGAAACGACAAGTAGATAGGAGAAGAGGGGGGAGAAAAACGAAACAGAAGGAAAAGGAAAAGTCGTTCAGCACAATTAGAGAGGACAGCAGCAGGAGCACAAGGCTTCAGAAGGACAGAGGACTGTCCCAAGGAGCATCACACTCCAGCAGCCGCCCACCAAGCCCCCCTCACGACAACAACGAGCTGAACGGGGAGGGGGGGGGGGGGGTATATTATAGAAAACGGTCGTTTACGTCAAACCTTCCAATATTACTGCCCCACATTTCATGTTCTGCAACGCTTTGCCTGCTTATGTTCATATCAAGTCTGTATCTAAAGCTCGAGTCCATTGCACAACACCACACTTCCATAAATAACGAAGTGAGAATCTGTCGGCAACCCTTTATTAGTTAACTAGGAGGAGCCAGCGACCTAAGTGACAGGTGTTACCCGTGTGGTGGCGCCTGGCGGTTTGCTCCCGCGGTCCTATGATCTTAGGCTTTAAGATTAAATATCTGCCACTGGCAGCTCTTGCTGTTTAAGGTCTGCCTCTCTTGCGAGGTAGTTACCATTAACGTAACATCAATAGGAATTAATTCTTTTGATAATTGTCAAAGAAAAAAATCTCACAATAGCAAGTTGTAACAACGTTCTAATACGTCATAAACACATTAAGCCAAGATGTAACAACTTTATTACAAGTTGTAACAAGTGGGAAATAGAGACAGTTTCGGTTTGTGTTTCCAGGGCAGTGTGCAGGTTCGAATCATCATAATGGCTTCTATTGATCTTTTCACTGATTCATCACGTTAATGTGATTTGTTAGTGAATACCTTAAGTCATTTCAGATTAAATGAAATGTAAAATTTAGTGATGGAATTTTGACTTAAACGTCGCTCTACGCTGTTGATAGCGTGAATATGTTGTATTAGTCATTAAGGGGCATTCTCGCTGCAATTTACAACCTCACAATTTAAAGTTGCAATTTTTAAAATCAGTAGAGGAGTAAGCAATAATTCAAATTTTTTATTTTTGTTTTTAAATCATCCATCAGCCAAAGTTTTTCTAAAGCTTTTTGGTATATTACAGTGAACAGTCCCATTTCCAATTTTACTTGGCTAAAGCATAATGAAAACTAAATTAAAGATATTCTTTAATTAATTATTAATTCCTTATGAGTAATGCTTACAAATTATACAACTCAGAAAATCTCATCATAATAACTCTGTGCATACAACTACAATGTCCTCTGAAACTGGTTCATAGGAGAATAAACTATAAATGAGTACAAGTGTAAACGTACCTATAATGATGGTTAAGGAGGCACACGATGTCTAATCACTTTGGACGTAACGATACAAACGACGCAACAACTGAACGGGTACAAACCCTGAACGACAGTATATCGCGGAGATACATGGCTTGGAAAGGCCAGCTTTGTTTAATTTTCTTATTACATATTATTACTAGAACAGCTGTCAATGTTTGTATTTGTCTTAATAAAAGTGTATTTTATTATGTTAAAATATACCAACTCTGCAAAGACGTTTGATATTTGTTTAAAGTGAGCCGAAGTTTCGTGTCCCAGAAAAAAAAGGAACTGGGATGCCACATTAGACACGTGAGCCAAGGACTGCCCATCCCTGCCCTAAGCTGTCCATAGTCCTCTTTAAGACAATTATAATTTATCTTAGAATCATAAAAAATTCTTCCTACGCTGTATCTTGAAGGATTTATCTGCTCTATTGTGTACCAACCTCAAAGCCTCCAATTAACTTACCTTTCTACCTGAAGATCTGCTCTTCTCTCTCACGATCCTATCTAAAGGTTTACACTTTTCCCACTTGGTCCATTACGCTGTAACTCCAATCTTACCCACTCCACCTGCGAGTCCCAATGTTTAAGGTTCCTTACCGAGCCTTGAACCGAGGCCAAGACTTCATCAAGCGCTTCTCCATTGTTCACTGACGAGTACACGTCCCTCAACAACTGTCACTACACCCACCAGCAGTGACAGTCACCTCTGCTCTCAACACACTCACCAGTCACTACACCCACCAGCAGTGACAGTCACCTCTGCTCTCCTCAACACCCTCACCAGTCACTACACCCACCAGCAGCAGTGACAGTCACCTCTGCTCTCCTCAACACCCTCACCAGTCACTACACCCACCAGCAGCAACAGTCACCTCTGCTCTCCTCAACACCCTCACCAGTCACTACACCCACCAGCAGCAACAGTCACCTCTGCTCTCCTCAACACCCTCACCAGTCACTACACCCACCAGCAGTGACAGTCACCTCTGCTCTCCTCAACACCCTCACCAGTCACTACACCCACCAACAGTGACAGTCACCTCAGCTCTCCTCAACACCCTCACCAGTCACTACACCCACCAGCAGCAACAGTCACCTCTGCTCTCCTCAACACCCTCACCAGTCCCTACACCCACCAGCAGCAACAGTCACCTCTGCTCTCCTCAACACCCTCACCAGTCACTACACCCACCAGCAGCGACAGTCACCTCTGCTCTCCTCAACACCCTCACCAGTCACTACACCCACCAGCAGTGACAGTCACCTCTGCTCTCCTCAACACCCTCACCAGTCACTACACCCACCAGCAGCAACAGTCACCTCTGCTCTCCTCAACACCCTCACCAGTCACTACACCCACCAGCAGCAACAGTCACCTCTGCTCTCCTCAACACCCTCACCAGTCACTACACCCACCAACAGTGACAGTCACCTCTGCTCTCCTCAACACCCTCATCAGTCACTACACCCACCAGCAGCAACAGTCACCTCTGCTCTCCTCAACACCCTCACCAGTCACTACACCCACCAGCAGTGACAGTCACCTCTGCTCTCCTCAACACCCTCACCAGTCACTACACCCACCAGCAGTGACAGTCACCTCTGCTCTCCTCAACACCCTCACCAGTCACTACACCCACCAGCAGCAACAGTCACCTCTGCTCTCCTCAACACCCTCACCAGTCACTACACCCACCAGCAGCACCAGTCACCTCTGCTCTCCTCAACACCCTCACCAGTCACTACACCCACCAGCAGTGACAGTCACCTCTGCTCTCCTCAACACCCTCACCAGTCACTACACCCACCAGCAGCGACAGTCACCTCTGCTCTCCTCAACACCCTCACCAGTCACTACACCCACCAGCAGCAACAGTCACCTCTGCTCTCCTCAACACCCTCACCAGTCACTACACCCACCAGCAGTGACAGTCACCTCTGGAGGTACTGTAGCCTTAGAGTACTTCGCAGTTTGCTACATCTCCTTCAGTGTATATAATTGCCGCAGTTTTGGTGTTATGTAATGATCAGAATTTATCCATTGTGCCAGATTGTCTGCCTCTGGGAGCAACTTTACAGTGTCTTACTTTACACTTAGAAGCTAATAAAAAATCACTGTTTGCCAATACTTCAGATTCCTGAGAGACCAAACAAATTAACAGGTGGTCGGTCAACAGGGGTTTACCCTGTTGTGTGTGTTGGTGCTCCCTTCACCAGACTGGTCTACAGGGACCTCCGGCTCAGTCCTTCACGAAAACTGTCCGGCCAGATCACTGCTGGTTGGCCAGGCAGCTTACCACCGCTTGCTGGACGTAGTTCTGGCGACACGTGCGCCACCATACACCCAGTACACAGGACTGTACCCCAGGAATCGTTCACTCTGGGGCCCCTTTACCCCCCTACAACTACGATTTCTGGGACTCGACGCTTGGCGACCCTCCCTTTACCCCGTAATAAGCCCAGCTTACACTGACACTATAGTGACCAGAGACATTGTGTCTCTGGTGACGTTGTCCCCCGGACGGTCCCCCTCGACGTCACAGCCTTGTCTTTGTTTATGAAGTGACTTTGTTGTCCGACTTTCCTTAAGGTGTTGTTAATTACCACACATCATTATATGGCAACAATGGAAACTGCAGGAAATTGTTACATACCTTCAAGATTGGTGGACGTCTGTCCCTCGATGACTTACCTGAAATGTCACAAGAATTATTTATATTCTTTTTGACAAGTTTTTATACACTAAAATTCTGATGTAGCACATTAATAATCAAATTTTAATCCACATATATAAGCAACGCAGGTAAAGGTGACGCTTGACCATCAACGTGTTGTTTACCTTGACGGACGAGGCGCTGGAGTAGCTCGTCTTGACGGACGAGGCGCTGGAGTAGCTCGTCTTGACGGACGAGGCGCTGGAGTAGCTCGTCTTGACGGACGAGGCGCTGGAGTAGCTCGTCTTGACGGACGAGGCGCTGGAGTAGCTCGTCTTGACGGAGGAGGTGCTGGAGTAGCTCGTCTTGACGGACGAGGCGCTGGAGTAGCTCGTCTTGACGGACGAGGCGCTGGAGTAGCTCGTCTTGGCGGACGAGGCGCTGGAGTAGCTCGTCTTGGCGGACGAGGCGCTGGAGTAGCTCGTCTTGGCGGACGAGGCGCCGGAGTAGCTCGTCTTGGCGGACGAGGCGCCGGAGTAGCTCGTCTTGGCGGACGAGGCGCTGGAGTAGCTCGTCTTGGCGGACGAGGCGCTGGAGTAGCTCGTCTTGGCGGACGAGGCGCTGGAGTAGCTGGTGTAGTGAGGCGAGGCAGGACAAGTGGTTGACAGCGTTGCCAGCGACACACTCACACAAATATATCAAGCCGACGTAATATTTCAGCACAAGACGAGAAACACTGCACGAAAGAATTAAGAGGCACCGACACGCACGTAATTTTGCCACAGCGGTTATGGCTTACCTTTGTCTAATATTTCCTGTAAATCACTAAACTATCCCGAGTAAGCCCTTCGCCGTGTACAGCAGTTACCGCGTGTTCTGCCCTGGTGTTTGCCTCACCGATATGCACAATACACTTCACGGACCTTGCTAAGCACAGAACAAATGTTTGAACTACTGACATCCATTAAATAAAACAAATTTAATGTCACGTCAACAGACTATAGACAACACGCCAAAAGTTTGCCAATATTTCAACATCCAGTCACACTAACTCCCTATAACTGAATACGTGTATCCCAATTTTCCAGCAGTAGTGTTTATATTCCTTATGGCGCGTGTGGGGTCACACTCACCAGAGTATATCCGTCTGTCACCTTACTCAATACTAATACTGAACTGACGCGCGCAAGTTAAGGCCTCAAAGTCTTCATTTGAAGCGCTCATACACCTGGTCATACTGCCCGTCCTCGCATACAAAGATCCAAGCTCGTTAATCCATACGCCAAACCCCCTGTTTATGAATGAAAAGCGGTTTACACACGCCTCACAATTGATGATGTCTGAACACTTCCGGAACAAGCGCTTCGCTTACGTCCTCTGTTCGAACAATAATTCTATAAACACCACGTCCTCCAAACAAAGACCCAAAAGTCATTCCATGCCCCCTGCCAAACCCCCCTTGTTTATTAATGAAAAACGGTTTACACAAAACTCATAACTCCTGACGTTCCAACACTTCCGGAACAAGTGCTTCACTGACGAATTTTGTTCGAACCACACCCCTGTAAATGCTTCACCCACGTACTACAAATGCAAATAATCGCCAACAGAACCTAAACATCTAAGCTAACCTAACCTATGCCTATATATGCACAATAAGCTAATATACTATAATATTAATTTATATATCAGATTTTTTTTTTTTAATTAACATCATGTTAAAATTTATGAATGCGTCTGTGGGGTCGACCGCTGGATGGAATGGACTTGAGTCGAGTACGGGTTGAAATACGACTTGAAGACGGCCACAACTCAAAATTACTTTAGGATGAGTTGACAAAGGCTCCTCCCGCGTTCTGCAAATACGTATAATTACCTACAAAACTATAACACCTGAACTAGACTTTCATAGTCCTTATTATTAAAAATATTTAATATACAACGCGTTCATTTCTATTCGCGTAAACATCGTTTTTACGTACACAGAACATACAAATTAACAAATGTGTTACACACAGAAATCACAATTGCGTGATGCATCCTTGTGGATTTTCACCTTGTGAAAAAAATCCTGTGGATTTGTTCATTTAACAAATGTGTCTTCGGGGTCGGTGGAAGCTTGGATGAGGAGTCCGTCGATGCTTAATAGAACCGGCTTATGAGGTCGAGCTTATGAGTTCGTGTTTTATGAGGACGAGCTTATGAGGACGTGTTTTATGAAGACGAGCTTATGAGGACGGGCTTATAAGGACGAGCTTATGAGTACGTATTTTATGAGTACGTGTTTTATGAGGACGAGCTTATGAGGACGTGTTTTATGAAGACGAGCTTATTGTGGGAACCGACCTGTGAGATTTATATTTATTTAATTTATATGAATTTATATTTACGTTAATTTATATACTTCGATAGCAATTTGTATAATGATAAGTGGACTGTATTTCTGCAATAATCTCATAATCTCACAAATCGATCCTCTACACATTAGGGGGGGGGGTTATTAAATTAATATATATATGCAGCCAATCAAACTACAGAAATAACTACATACATTAAAGAGGTTCCTTATCTTATATTACAGCAGGTTAGTCCACCAGGTATAACTAGGGTGTAGACACCAAATTATCCTCTTTGAGGTAGCTTCCATATCACCCAGTAACTGGTGCACAAATCTTGCATCCTCGTCTTGACCTGTCAAAAGTGCGCTAGCTGTGAAGCCAGATACCTATATATGACAAGTATATCAGAGAAAACAGTACATGGAACATGAAGACCTGGCTTAATTACCTTTAGTTTGAGGCTTCCATGTGATCTAACCGGGTCACCCTATATAATGACATTAATGGCCACTAATGATAAATAATGGGTTTCGGAAAGAACACTTAACTTGATTTGTTGACAGCGTGTTGACAGATGGTACACCTTTGGTATCCATAACACTACGTCCAAGTAAAATTAACAGGAGCCGAATTTGCTCCCGTGTGAGCCTCTGGTCTCGTAAAAACAACGGCTGCCCTCCTTCCCCACTGACGCCTGGCCTACTTTGTCCAGACTTCAGAAAGTGATAGAAGGGTCACATTTACTCTACTTTAATATTGATAATTAAGTTAATTTATATAAGATGTTTTTATGATGGTAAAGTCCAAAGACTAATGTATTTAAGAATAATTCCCAGCAGAATAGCTGGTGAATTATAATAGTATGTGGTGATGATATCCCGTTTTCTTTAGACGGTAATTCCACTACAAGTTACGTTTTCTATGGGTAACTTGTTTATACAATACAGCTATTATCTGTATGATTATTAAATGGTGTCGGATTTTCCGACACTTATGAGGACGTGTTTTATGAGTACGTGTTTTATGAGGACGAGCTTATGAGGACGTGTTTTATGAGGACGAGCTTATGAGGACGGGCTTATAAGGACGAACTTATGAGTACGTGTTTTATGAGTATGTGTTTTATGAGGACTTTGTTTTCGAGAACGATCTTATGAGGACGTGCTTTTCAGGAAGGACTGAATTACATGCTTTAAAATTACGTGGGAGAAATCTTTAGGGAAGGTGCACATGGAAAACACAACACGAGTGGTGCGTTTGGCCGATGTTTTGAGGAGAAACAGTGAAGAAACACCACCTCTCTTCCAATGGGTGGTTGAGTGTGCTCATTCGCATCTTGAGAGGAAGACCCGAGCCCTTTACTTACACGGGTCAAGTCACAGCCCGTCCTCATAAACAAAGGCCAAGTACTCATTAATCTAGCCGTTAAACTCCCTGTTTACGAACATAAAACACTTTACACGCGACTCACACCCCAACCCGTCGTCACAATGCAACCCGTTCTCACACTGGGTTGGCTAAACCAGCGGCCGTCCTCTCCTGACGCATTCATCAAAATAAAAATATAAAAATAAACTATTCAGGTAAAAGTACTTACATAGCAGATGAGTTACAAACATAATGTTGAATTTATAGATGTGGATCTAGGAATTAGTACTAAAGTGAATAGCATTGCAAGTCGGAAATTAAGCAGAAAATCCCTTATGGTAATACAGGCAAATAAATATATCATCAGTGCTATAACTCATGTAACTGACAACTGACGGCATCCAGCCCGCGGCCCGGGACAATAACGTGTCAACTGTACACCCCACTGGGACCCTCACCCTCCACCGTACACTGGGACCCTCACCCTCCACCGTACACTGGGACCCATCACCCTCCACCGTACACTGGGACCCTCACCCTCCACCGTACACTGGGACCCTCACCCTCCACCGTACACTGGGACCCTCACCCTCCACCGTACACTGGGACCCATCACCCTCCACCGTACACTGGGACCCTCACCCTCCACCGTACACTGGGACCCTCACCCGCCACCGTACACTGGGACCCATCATCCTCCACCGTACACTGGGACCCTCACCCTCCACCGTACACTGGGACCCATCACCCTCCACCGTACACTGGGACCCTCACCCTCCACCGTACACTGGGACCCATCACCCTCCACCGTACACTGGGACCCTCACCCTCCACCGTACACTGGGACCCTCACCCTCCACCGTACACTGGGACCCTCACCCGCCACCGTACACTGGGACCCTCACCCTCCACCGTACACTGGGACCCATCATCCTCCACCGTACACTGGGACCCTCACCCTCCACCGTACACTGGGACCCATCACCCTCCACCGTACACTGGGACCCTCACCCTCCACCGTACACTGGGACCCTCACCCTCCACCGTACACTGGGACCCCTCACCCGCCACCGTACACTGGGACCCCTCACCCTCCACCGTACACTGGGACCCATCACCCTCCACCGTACACTGGGACCCCTCACCCTCCACCGTACACTGGGACCCTCACCCTCCACCGTACACTGGGACCCCTCACCCGCCACCGTACACTGGGACCCTCACCCTCCACCGTACACTGGGACCCATCACCCTCCACCGTACACTGGGACCCCTCACCCTCCACCGTACACTGGGACCCTCACCCGCCACCGTACACTGGGACCCCTCACCCGCCACCGTACACTGGGACCCTCATCCTCCACCGTACACTGGGACCCATCACCCTCCACCGTACACTGGGACCCTCACCCTCCACCGTACACTGGGACCCTCACCTTCCACCGTACACTGGGACCCTCACCCTTCACCGTACACTGGGACCCTCACCCGCCACCGTACACTGGGACCCTCACCCTCCACCGTACACTGGGACCCTCACCTTCCACCGTACACTGGGACCCCTCACCCTCCACCGTACACTGGGACCCTCACCCTCCACCGTACACTGGGACCCTCGCCCTCCACCGTACACTGGGACCCCTCACCCTCCACCGTACACTGGGACCCCTCACCCTCCACCGTACACTGGGACCCCTCACCCTCCACCGTACACTGGGACTCTCGCCCTCCACCGTACACTGGGACCCTCGCCCTCCACCGTACACTGGGACCCTCACCCTCCACCGTACACTGGGACCCTCACCCTTCACCGTACACTGGGACCCTCACCCGCCACCGTACACTGGGACCCCTCACCCGCCACCGTACACTGGGACCCTCACCCTCCACCGTACACTGGGACCCCTCACCCTCCACCGTACACTGGGACCCCTCACCCTCCACCGTACACTGGGACCCCTCACCCTCCACCGTACACTGGGACTCTCGCCCTCCACCGTACACTGGGACCCTCGCCCTCCACCGTACACTGGGACCCTCGCCCTCCACCATACACTGGGACCCTCACCCGCCACCGTACACTGGGACCCTCACCCTCCACCGTACACTGGGACCCTCACCCTCCACCGTACACTGGGACCCATCACCCTCCACCGTACACTGGGACCCTCGCCCTCCACCGTACACTGGGACCCTCACCCGCCACCGTACACTGGGACCCTCACCCTCTACCGTACACAGGGACCCCTCACCCGCCACCGTACACTGGGACCCTCACCCTTCACCGTACACTGGGACCCTCACCCTTCACCGTACACTGGGACCCTCACCCTTCACCGTACACTGGGACCCTCACCCGCCACCGTACACTGGGACCCTCACCCGCCACCGTACACTGGGACCCCTCACCCGCCACCGTACACTGGGACCCTCACCCTCCACCGTACACTGGGACCCTCACCCTTCACCGTACACTGGGACCCTCACCCGCCACCGTACACTGGGACCCCTCACCCGCCACCGTACACTGGGACCCTCACCCTTCACCGTACACTGGGACCCTCACCCTTCACCGTACACTGGGACCCTCACCCTCCACCGTACACTGGGACCCTCACCCTCCACCGTACACTGGGACTCTCGCCCTCCACCGTACACTGGGACCCTCACCCTTCACCGTACACTGGGACCCTCACCCTCCACCGTACACTGGGACCCTCACCCCCACCGTACACTGGAAGCCTCACCCTCCACCGTACACTGGGACCCTCACCCTCTACCGTACACTGGGACCCCTCACCCGCCACCGTACACTGGGACCCCTTACCCGCCACCGTACACTGGGACCCCTCACCCGCCACCGTACACTGGGACCCTCGCCCTCCACCGTACACTGGGACCCCTCACCCTGCACCGTACACTGGGACCCCTCACCCGCCACCGTACACTGGGACCCTCACCCCCACCGTACACTGGGACCCTCGCCCTCCACCGTACACTGGGACCCTCGCCCTCCACCGTACACTGGGACCCTCACCCTCCACCGTACACTGGGACCCTCACCCTCCACCGTACACTGGGACCCCTCACCCGCCACCGTAGACTGGGACCCCTCACCCCCCACCGTACACTGGGACCCTCACTCTCCACCGTACACTGGGACCCTCACCCGCCACCGTACACTGGGACCCTCACCCTCCACCGTACACTGGGACCCCTCACCCGCCACCGTACACTGGGACCCCTCACCCCCCACCGTACACTGGGACCCTCACTCTCCACCGTACACTGGGACCCTCACCCGCCACCGTACACTGGGACCCTCACCCTCCACCGTACACTGGGACCCTCACCCTCTACCGTACACTGGGACCCTCACCCTCCACCGTACACTGGGACCCTCACCCGCCACCGTACACTGGGACCCTCACCCTCCACCGTACACTGGGACCCTCACCCTCCACCGTACACTGGGACCCCTCACCCGCCACCGTACACTGGGACCCCTCACCCCCCACCGTATACTGGGACCCTCACCCTCCACCGTACACTGGGACCCTCACCCCCCACCGTACACTGGGACCCTCACCCTCCACCGTACACTGGGACCCTCACCCTCCACCGTACACTGGGACCCTCACCCCCCACCGTACACTGGGACCCTCACCCTCCACCGTACACTGGGACCCTCACCCTCTACCGTACACTGGGACCCTCACCCTCCATCGTACACTGGGACCCTCACCCTCCACCGTACACTGGGACCCTCACCCTTCACCGTACACTGGGACCCTCACCCTCCACCGTACACTGGGACCCTCACCCGCCACCGTACACTGGGACCCTCACCCTCCACCGTACACTGGGACCCTCACCCTCCACCGTACACTGGGACCCTCACCCTTCACCGTACACTGGGACCCTCACCCTCCACCGTACACTGGGACCCTCACCCCCACCGTACACTGGGACCCTCACCCTCCACCGTACACTGGGACCCTCACCCTCTACCGTACACTGGGACCCCTCACCCGCCACCGTACACTGGGACCCCTCACCCGCCACCGTACACTGGGACCCCTCACCCGCCACCGTACACTGGGACCCTCGCCCTCCACCGTACACTGGGACCCTCACCCTCCACCGTACACTGGGACCCTCACCCTTCACCGTACACTGGGACCCTCACCCTCCACCGTACACTGGGACCCTCACCCTCCACCGTACACTGGGACCCTCATCCTCCACCGTACACTGGGACCCTCACCCTCCACCGTACACTGGGACCCCTCACCCGCCACCGTACACTGGGACCCTCGCCCTCCACCGTACACTGGGACCCCTCACCCTCCACCGTACACTGGGACCCTCACCCTCCACCGTACACTGGGACCCTCACCCTCCACCGTACACTGGGACCCTCACCCTCCACCGTACACTGGGACCCCTCACCCGCCACCGTACACTGGGACCCTCACCCCCACCGTACACTGGGACCCTCGCCCTCCACCGTACACTGGGACCCTCGCCCTCCACCGTACACTGGGACCCTCACCCTCCACCGTACACTGGGACCCTCACCCTCCACCGTACACTGGGACCCTCACCCTCTACCGTACACTGGGACCCTCACCCTCCACCGTACACTGGGACCCTCACCCTCTACCGTACACTGGGACCCTCACCCTCCACCGTACACTGGGACCCTCACCCTCCACCGTACACTGGGACCCTCACCCCCCACCGTACACTGGGACCCTCACTCTCCACCGTACACTGGGACCCTCACCCGCCACCGTACACTGGGACCCTCACCCTCCACCGTACACTGGGACCCTCACCCTCTACCGTACACTGGGACCCCTCACCCGCCACCGTACACTGGGACCCTCACCCTCCACCGTACACTGGGACCCTCACTCTCCACCGTACACTGGGACCCTCACCCTCCACCGTACACTGGGACCCTCACCCTCCACCGTACACTGGGACCCTCACCCTCTACCGTACACTGGGACCCCTCACCCGCCACCGTACACTGGGACCCTCACCCTCCACCGTACACTGGGACCCTCACCCGCCACCGTACACTGGGACCCTCACCCCCCACCGTACACTGGGACCCTCACCCTCCACCGTATACTGGGACCCTCACCCTCCACCGTACACTGGGACCCTCACCCTCCACCGTACACTGGGACCCCTCACCCTCCACCGTACACTGGGACCCTCACCCTCCACCGTATACTGGGACCCTCACCCTCCACCGTACACTGGGACCCTCACCTCCCACCGTACACTGGGACCCTCACCCTCCACCCTGCGATAAGTACCTCCCCATAAAGTAGAACAAATAAACGTATATAATATTATAAATATACTGTATACATATAATATTATAAATACATATATATACAGCAAAACAAGGCAAAATGGGAGTAAACAAATTTGCGGCCACTGTAATGCCGCCTAAAGTCGAAGGCAACGGGATTTTAATGTTATATCTGTAAGAATAGATTTCAATCGGCTTGTACAGGAGTAACACCACGGCACTGAGAGCTGGCCACTTGCTCTGGGTGTGTTAAGATGACCTGCCATCTTGGAATATCCTGAAAAACCTTCTAGATAACATGACGCATGACCGGAAAACATCGTTCATTGAAAGCCTACCAGCCATCCAGAAACCGTTCTGGAATTATATATAGACGAACAACAATAATTCTAATAGACCAGGGGCGGAGGATATAGTCAGAGAGGAAACTGATGCAGAAACTCAGGAAGTTGTCAACTCTGACTCAGTAGGCCCGGATGTAGACGACAGTAGACTAGAAAGTGTAACAGACAGCACTGACAGCTTGACAGGTACAGACAGTACAAGGGTCCCCGATAGAGCGAGTCAGACCAGGACAGACTTATGCAAATTTTATGCATAGGGCATATGCAGACATAGATATGCTGGTAATAAGAAAGGATTAGAATGCAGTTACCACCATCCCAAAATTTTTTTAAATATGCTTAGGAAAGGTCAGTGTCGATTTGGATCAACATGTAGGTTTTTCCATCCTTACATGTACCAAACCTCACTCGAGGACAGAAAATGCTATGACCTCAGCTAACAATACTTTCACGTGAAAGGCTCAGAACGTTACATAAAGAGTGGCAAGCAGGATAACGAATTTGCAGGAAACTCAATAATTTTTTTATACCAAACCAAAAGAGATTTCAAAAGGAGGAGCATAGAGAATTTATTGAACTGGATGCCAGACCTACTTGCATACCAGAATTACAGATACAATTACACACCAAAAAGGAACTACAACTACGACAGGTATCTGCCCTACAACAATCAGCACTGGTCAGAACAAACTCAATATATCCACGCATAATGGGATTGCCAAAAAAAGTCTCCCAGTCAAACTATCCATAGTAGAGTAACCTAATTCCTCTTTGCCAACATACAAGAACAAACAATAAAGTACAGTTCATAAATGGCCTCTTCACTGAGTCAAATGCAGTATTTGGAGCTTTCACAGAAACCCATGCAGGGAAATTGTTGGACAGTGAGATCTGGATACCAGAATATAATCTATACAGGTGTGATAGGGTAATAAGATCACATGGAGGAGTGGGTCTGTATATTAGGGAAGACCTTGTATGCTCGGAGCTCCTTAACGTTACAAATGAGGTGGTACAGGTACTGGTAGTAAAAATAGAGAAAATAAACTTAGTTATTATTCTAATATACAACCAGGCAGATGCAACGGCCGAGTAATTCGCAGAACAGATAAACAAAATAGAGAACAGCCTTGATAATTTGGAGAAACCGATACCTGATACTATCTTCCTAGGTGACTTCAACTTGCATAATCTAAGATGGATAATAGCAAACAATAATATTATACCTGGAAATCTATCAGGACATAACCAACCACAAATATGAGAACTGCTAAAATTCTGTGACAAATTTTCACTGAACCAGCAGATATCAGACGCAACAAGAAATGAAAATATTCTAGATCTGGTCTTCACAAACAATGATGACATAATCAGGGACATTCCGATCTCAGATACCACATACTCAGATCACAAGCTCATTGAAGTTCAAACTACCATCAATACTCAGAATGGACCTAAAACAATGGTCAAGCGAGAGGGGTAATTCAGTAAATTAAATTTGAACAATAGAAGGATAAACTGGGAGAAAATAAACAGGGACCTTACAAACATTCCATGGGAAACTGTTCTAGGTAATAAAAGTCCTACAGAAGGAATAGAAAGCTGACTTCGGAAGCGTATCAAGTCTGTCTGAAACATGTTCTTTTGAGGAAAGCCAGAAAAGAGGTACAATGTAGAAAGAGAACGCAGACGACACTATAAAAGAAGAAAAAAAATAGCGGAAATGCTTAAGCACACACGATTTTCCCGTCAAAGAAGTAATAATTTAAATAGACATTGAAGAAATCAAGCGGAAAATGAAACACTCATATCAGACTGAAGAAAGGCACTTAGAACAGGAAAGCAATTCAGGAAATAAAGAAAAATCCAAAATACTTCTTCACATATGTGAAATCAAAAGCAAAAACCACTGCCAGTATTGGACCTATTCGTACGAGTGAAGGTTCATAAACGGAGGATGACAAGAAATTAGTGAAATCCTAAAAAAGCAGTATTAGGACATGTTTAGTACTCTGATGAACAACATGAAACTGTAAGATCCAGACAATTTCTTTATGCGTGATATCCAAACCACTGTAAATATAACTGATATCAACACGAGCGTACTAGACTTTCAAAGAGAAATTGAAAACATGCCCATGCACTCGGCCCCAGGTCCAGATTCATGGAATTCAATATTTATAAAGAAATGCAAAGTGCCGGTAGCACAGGCACTCAGTATAGTGTGGAGGAAGAGCTTGGACACGGGGAAGATTCCAGATGCACTTAAAGTAGCAGACATAGCTCCTCTATACAAGGGAGGGAGCAAAGCATTGGCAAAGAATTATAGACCAGTTGTACTAACGTCCCACATAATAAAAGTATTTGAGAGAGTCTTTAGGAGTCAGGTCACCAGTTTCACGGAGACCAGTGACCTTCACAACCCAGGCCGACATGGATTTCGAGCGGAAAGATCGTGCCTCTCACAGCTACTTGACCATTACGACAAAGTCACTGAGGCATTAGAAGAAAAACAGAATGCTGATGTGTTATACACGGACTTCGCAAAGGCATTCGATAAATGTGACCATGGAGTGATAGCACACAAAATGAGGTAAATGAGAATAACCGGTAAATAGAACGCTGGATACTCAGTTTTCTGTCAAACAAGACACAACGAGTATCAGCCAATCATATAAAATCGAGTCCAAGTGCAGAAAAAAGCTCTGTACATCAGGGTACAGTTCTTACTCCACTGCTTTTCCTTATTCTCATATCAGATATAGACAAAAATAGAAGTCACAGCTTCGTATGATCCTTTGCAGATGACACAAATATCAGCATGAAAATGACCTAGGCTGAAGACATTGAAAAACTTCAAGCAGATATTAATAAAGTTTTCGACTGGGCAACAGAAAATAACATGCTGTTTAACAGTGATAAATTCCAGGTACTCAGGTACGGTAAAAATTAGGACCTTAAACATAATACAGGGTACAAAACACAATCAAATTTGCCCATAGTAGGAAAGCAACATGTAAAGGATTTGGGAATAATGATGTCTGACGACCTAACGTTTAGGGAGCATAACCAAGCAAATATTGCGTCAGACAGAAAAATGATCGGATGGATTACGAGAACTTTTAAATCCAGGGATCCTATCATAATGGTTGTATTCTTCAAGTCACTTGTGTTGTCCCGTCTCGAGTACTGCTCAGTACTCACTCTCCCCTTCAGAGCAGGAGACATTGCTGAAATACATACGCAATAGAGCACCTAAGTTATTGGGATCGTCTCAAAGCTCTCCAAATATACTCACTAGAAAGAAGACGAGAGAGATATCAAATAATATACACGTGGAAGATACTGGAGGGCCAAGTACCAAAGCTACACAGTAAAATAACAACATACTGGAGTGAACGATATGGAAGAAAATGCAGAATAGAACCAGTGAAGAGCAGAGGTGCCATAGGCACAATCAGAGAACACTGTATAAACATCAGAGGTCCGTGGTTGTTCAACATCCTCCTAGCATAAGAAATATTGCTGGAACAACCGTGGACGTCTTCAAGAGAAAAGTGAATAATTTTCTCCAAGGAATGCCGGACCAGCTGGGCTGTGGTGGATATGTGGGCTTGCGGGCTGCTGCAAGCAACAGCCTAGTGAACCAAACTCTCACACGTCAAGTCTGGCCTCGGACCGGGCTTGGGGAGTTGAAGATCCAGGTATCAACCAGGTAACCAAGAATGGATGAGTCCATTCATGAAATATTTAGGGAAGGAATTAATTATTCATACAATACCTAAAGCCACTAATACGCAAAGCGTTTCGGGCAACTACAATCAATTTTAACAAACTGTGTATTAAAAATTGGTTTGTTCGCATATATAAATTAATATTATAAACATAAAAATTATATGTATAGTTAGGCGTAGGTTAAATGTTAAGGTTCTGTTGGCAATTATTTGTATTTTAAGTACTTGGGTGAAGCATTTATAGAATTGTGGTTCGAACAGAGGACGTGAGCGAAGCACTTGTTCCGGAAGTGTTCTGACGTCATCAGTTGTGAGTTGTTTGTAAACCGTTTTCATTCATAAACATAGGGTTCAGTGGGTGCATGGGCTGGACTTTGGGTCTTTATTTAGAGGACGAGTTGTCACAACAACAGCCCGTCCTCCAAACTAAGACCCAAAAGTGATTCCATGCACCCGCCAAACCCCCTGTTTATGAATGAAAAACAGTTTACACACGATTCTAAACTGATTTCGTTCGAACACTTCCGTAACAACTGTTTCACTGACGAATTTTGTTCGAACCACAACGCTGTAAATGCTTCACCCACGTACTACAAATACATATAATCGCCAACAGAACCTAAACACCTAACCTAACCTATGCCTATATATGCACAATATGCTTCTATATTATAACATTGATTTATATTTAAGAAAATTCCTGTTTTGAATGAACAGCATGTAAAAATTTATGAATGCGTCTGTGGGGTCGACCGCTGAATGGAATGGACTTGAGTCGTGGATAGGTTGCTCAACAGATGTCTTTCGCCCGCTTCTCGAACAGTTCTTTGCTGCAGCCCGTCCTCCAAACAAAGACCCAAAAGTGATTCCATGCACCCGCCAAACCCCCTGTTTATGAATGAAAAGCGGTTTACACACGACTCACAATTGCTGACGTTCGAACATATCCGGAACAAGTGCTTCACTGACGAATTTTGTTCTAATCACAACGCTATAAATGCTTCACCCACGTACTACAAATCCAAATAATCGCCAACAGAACCTAGACACCTAACCTAACCTAACCTATGTCTATTTATGCACAATATGCTAATATAGTATAATATTAATTTATATTTAAGAAAATTTCCGTTTTGAGTAAACAGCATGTAAAAATTTATGAATGCGTCTGTGGGGTCGACCGCTGGATGTAATGGACTTGGGTCGAGGACGGGTTGTTTGCTGACATAATCTGTTCGAATCACTCTTGTAAATGCTTCCCGCCAATAATTTCCAGTAGAACCCAAACAACACAACGTAACCTAACCCAGAATTAACTATTCACCAAGTTCTAGTATATATATTACTATAAATTTATATTTGAGAAAAGGCCGATTTTCAGTACAAGACACGTTAAAATGATAAATGTGTTTACGTGGTGGGCGGCCGCTTGAACCAGGAAGGCTGAGTTGTTGGAGCAGTGAGTCATTAGATATAGTGCTGTGCTGTGCTGTGTTGTGGGGAGTGTGAGGGAAATACGAAAAGCTTATTTGGAAAATTTCACCGCTTCTGATGGATAATTGGAACAGATGTTTAGTCAAAGTGAAATACTGTGACCGGATGGTCATATTAACACCTAATTGGGTACAGTACAACTATAATATTTTTAAAGGGTGCAGGTACCGTAATTACTCCACCGTTGTTTGGACGTGTGCTAGGAGTGAACTAAAGTTTCATTAAGTAATGTGTGAGAAACACCAGGGCAGAACACGCGGCAACTGCTGTACGCGGCGAAGGGCTTACTCGGGATAGTTTAGTGATTTACAGGAACTATTAGACGAAGGTAAGCCATAACCGCTGTGGCAAAATTACGTGCGTGTCGGTGCCTCTTAATTCTTTCGTGCAGTGTTTCTCGTCTTGTGCTGAAATATTACGTCGGCTTGATATATTTGTGTGAGTGTGTCGCTGGCAACGCTGTCAACCACTTGTCCTGCCTCGCCTCACTACACCAGCTACTCCAGCGCCTCGCCTCACTACACCAGCTACTCCAGCGCCTCGCCTCACTATACCAGCTACTCCAGCGCCTCGCCTCACTACACCAGCTACTCCAGCGCCTCGTCCGTCAAGACGAGCTACTCCAGCGCCTCGTCCGTCAAGACGAGCTACTCCAGCGCCTCGTCCGTCAAGACGAGCTACTCCAGCGCCTCGTCCGTCAAGACGAGCTACTCCAGCGCCTCGTCCGTCAAGACGAGCTACTCCAGCGCCTCGTCCGTCAAGACGAGCTACTCCAGCGCCTCGTCCGTCAAGACGAGCTACTCCAGCGCCTCGTCCGTCAAGACGAGCTACTCCAGCGCCTCGTCCGTCAAGACGAGCTACTCCAGCGCCTCGTCCGTCAAGACGAGCTACTCCAGCGCCTCGTCCGTCAAGACGAGCTACTCCAGCGCCTCGTCCGTCAAGACGAGCTACTCCAGCGCCTCGTCCGTCAAGCCGAGCTACTCCAGCGCCTCGTCCGTCAAGACGAGCTACTCCAGCGCCTCGTCCGTCAAGCCGAGCTCTTCCAGCGCCTCGTCCGTCAAGCCGAGCTACTCCAGCGCCTCGTCCGTCAAGCCGAGCTACTCCAGCGCCTCGTCCGTCAAGCCGAGCTACTCCAGCGCCTCGTCCGTCAAGCCGAGCTACTCCAGCGCCTCGTCCGTCAAGCCGAGCTACTCCAGCGCCTCGTCCGTCAAGCCGAGCTACTCCAGCGCCTCGTCCGTCAAGACGAGCTACTCCAGCGCCTCGTCCGTCAAGACGAGCTACTCCAGCGCCTCGTCCGTCAAGACGAGCTACTCCAGCGCCTCGTCCGTCAAGACGAGCTACTCCAGCGCCTCGTCCGTCAAGACGAGCTACTCCAGCGCCTCGTCCGTCAAGACGAGCTACTCCAGCGCCTCGTCCGTCAAGACGAGCTACTCCAGCGCCTCGTCCGTCAAGACGAGCTACTCCAGCGCCTCGTCCGTCAAGACGAGCTACTCCAGCGCCTCGTCCGTCAAGACGAGCTACTCCAGCGCCTCGTCCGTCAAGACGAGCTACTCCAGCGCCTCGTCCGTCAAGACGAGCTACTCCAGCGCCTCGTCCGTCAAGACGAGCTACTCCAGCGCCTCGTCCGTCAAGACGAGCTACTCCAGCGCCTCGTCCGTCAAGACGAGCTACTCCAGCGCCTCGTCCGTCAAGACGAGCTACTCCAGCGCCTCGTCCGTCAAGACGAGCTACTCCAGCGCCTCGTCCGTCAAGACGAGCTACTCCAGCGCCTCGTCCGTCAAGACGAGCTACTCCAGCGCCTCGTCCGTCAAGGTAAACAACACGTTGATGGTCAAGCGTCACCTTTACCTGCGTTGCTTATATATGTGGATTAAAATTTGATTATTAATGTGCTACATCAGAATTTTAGTGTATAAAAACTTGTCAAAAAGAATATAAATAATTCTTGTGACATTTCAGGTAAGTCATCGAGGGACAGACGTCCACCAATCTTGAAGGTATGTAACAATTTCCTGCAGTTTCCATTGTTGCCATATAATGATGTGTGGTAATTAACAACACCTTAAGGAAAGTCGGACAACAAAGTCACTTCATAAACAAAGACAAGGCTGTGACGTCGAGGGGGACCGTCCGGGGGACAACGTCACCAGAGACACAATGTCTCTGGTCACTATAGTGTCAGTGTAAGCTGGGCTTATTACGGGGTAAAGGGAGGGTCGCCAAGCGTCGAGTCCCAGAAATCGTAGTTGTAGGGGGGTAAAGGGGCCCCAGAGTGAACGATTCCTGGGGTACAGTCCTGTGTACTGGGTGTATGGTGGCGCACTTGTCGCCAGAACTACGTCCAGCAAGCGGTGACAAGCTGGCAGGCAGTGACAAGCAGTGACAAGCTGGCTGGCAGTGACAAGCTGGCTGGCAGTGACAAGCAGTGAGCTGGCCGGACAGTTTTCGTGAAGGACTGAGCCGGAGGTCCCTGTAGACCAGTCTGGTGAAGGGAGCACCAACACACACAACAGGGTAAACCCCTGTTGACCGACCACCTGTTAGTTTGTTTGGTCTCTGTGGAATCTGAAGTATTGGCAAACAGTGATTTTTTATAAGCTTCTAAGTGTAAAGTAAGAACTAAGTGTCAACTTGTTCCCAGAAGCACACAATGTGGAATAATGGATATATTCTCCAAATTGTATAACATCAAAACTGCGGCAATTATATACACTGAAGGAGATGTAGCAAACTGCGAAGTTCTCCA
Source organism: Procambarus clarkii (assembly GCF_040958095.1). Taxonomy (NCBI): domain Eukaryota; kingdom Metazoa; phylum Arthropoda; class Malacostraca; order Decapoda; family Cambaridae; genus Procambarus; species Procambarus clarkii. The sequence goes on along the minus strand of NC_091152.1, from coordinate 28,826,445 downwards.
AGGCTACAGTACCTCCAGAGGTGACTGTCACTGCTGGTGGGTGTAGTGACTGGTGAGGGTGTTGAGGAGGGCAGAGGTGACTGTCACTGCTGGTGGGTGTAGTGACTGGTGAGGGTGTTGAGGAGGGCAGAGGTGACAGTCACTGCTGGTGGGTGTAGTGACTGGTGAGGGTGTTGAGGAGAGCATAGGTGACTGTTACTGCTGGTGGGTGTAGTGACTGGTGAGGGTGTTGAGGAGGGCAGAGGTGACTGTCACTGCTGGTGGGTGTAGTGACTGGTGAGGGTGTTGAGGAGAGCAGAGGTGACTGTCACTGCTGGTGGGTGTAGTGACTGGTGAGGGTGTTGAGGAGAGCAGAGGTGACTGTTACTGCTGGTGGGTGTAGTGACTGGTGAGGGTGTTGAGGAGAGCAGAGGTGACTGTCACTGCTGGTGGGTGTAGTGACTGGTGAGGGTGTTGAGGAGAGCAGAGGTGACTGTTGCTGCTGGTGGGTGTAGTGACTGGTGAGGGTGTTGAGGAGAGCAGAGGTGACTGTCTCTACTGGTGGGTGTAGTGACTGGTGAGGGTGTTGAGGAGAGCAGAGGTGACTGTCGCTGCTGGTGGGTGTAGTGACTGGTGAGGGTGTTGAGGAGAGCAGAGGTGACTGTTGCTGCTGGTGGGTGTAGTGACTGGTGAGGGTGTTGAGGAGAGCAGAGGTGACTGTCACTGCTGGTGGATGTAGTGACTGGTGAGGGTGTTGAGGAGAGCAGAGGTGACTGTTGCTGCTGGTGGGTGTAGTGACTGGTGAGGGTGTTGAGGAGAGCAGAGGTGACTGTCACTGCTGGTGGGTGTAGTGACTGGTGAGGGTGTTGAGGAGAGCAGAGGTGACTGTTGCTGCTGGTGGGTGTAGTGACTGGTGAGGGTGTTGAGAAGAGCAGAGGTGACTGTCACTGCTGGTGACTGTAGTGACTGGTGAGGGTGTTGAGGAGAGCAGAGGTGACTGGTGCTGCTGGTGGGTGTAGTGACTGGTGAGGGTGTTGAGAAGAGCAGAGGTGACTGTCACTGCTGGTGACTGTAGTGACTGGTGAGGGTGTTGAGGAGAGCAGAGGTGACTGTTGCTGCTGGTGGGTGTAGTGACTGGTGAGGGTGTTGAGAAGAGCAGAGGTGACTGTCACTGCTGGTGACTGTAGTGACTGGTGAGGGTGTTGAGGAGAGCAGAGGTGACTGGTGCTGCTGGTGACTGTAGTGACTGGTGAGGGTGTTTGGCAGACACCGCCTTAGAATAGGTGTTGGTCGACATGAATATGTTGGGGAACAATGTAGAACCTGTTGATGAGGACCTGTTGATGAGTCAAGAGAGTCAACTTGTGGGGCTTGCAGCTGTAGTGAAGATGAATGAAGTAAGAAAATTACAGGACAGAAAATGAATGTTATTGTGTGGTCCGAGAGCAGAGTGGAATCACTTTAAGTGCCTGAAATGGAAACTCGTAAATTGGTGAATAAGATTTAACGTCCTCAATCAGAGAGCACTTGAATTCCAGCCTGAGAGTAGGCCTGGACGGACCCTAAAAAGACCAGAAGCCATCAGTGTCTGTTGCCCAGACTTTATATAGACCCTAAAAGGGCTGAGATCGAATCCGAACTATTGCCTAAATGCCAAAAAGTGCGGATTTGGCTTCATTGCCTCTGCTGTTACGTAACATGACAGCACAGGAACTAGACAGTACACTGTAGTATAACATATATCAATGCCTCCACTGGACACTGTAGTGACTTAACATGGTATCACAGTGGCTGCACACGCGTCCTCGCGAGCGTTCACGCCATAACAAATGTACTAAATTGCCCGAACCTAAGCTATCATAGCACAAGGAATAGAAAACGGAATATCACGTAAACCTTTACGAGCCGCTATGATTTTAGTAAATCATTTTTTGGCAGTAGGAAGACTTATACGTCCAACTCCGATGTGTTATTTGAGAGAACAGGTTGATACAGGATCATTTAGTGACTTAGAATGATATTGTGGTGGCAGTGTAGGACAATGTTATAACTAAACGAGATTTCAAACTGGCTGCACAGGAAAGTGGCCATGACTGCACAGGAAAGTGGCCATGACTGCACAGGAAAGTGGCCATGACTGCACAGGAAAGTGGCCATGACTGCACAGGAAAGTGGCCATGACTGCACAGGAAAGTGGCCATGACTGCACAGGAAAGTGGCCATGGCTGCACAGGAAAGTGGCCATGACTGCACAGGAAAGTGGCCATGACTGCACAGGAAAGTGGCCATGACTGCACAGGAAAGTGGCCATGACTGCACAGGAAAGTGGCCATGACTGCACAGGAAAGTGGCAATGACTGCACAGGAAAGTGGCAATGACTGCACAGGAAAGTGGCCATGACTGCACAAGAAAGTGGCATGACTGCACAGGAAAGTGGCCATGACTGCACAGGAAAGTGGCCATGACTGCACAGGAAAGTGGCCATGACTGCACAGGAAAGTGGCCATGACAGCACAGGAAAGTGGCCATGACTGCACAGGAAAGTGGCCATGACTGCACAGGAAAGTGGCCATGACTGCACAGGAAAGTGGCCATGACAGCACAGGAAAGTGGCCATGACTGCACAGGAAAGTGGCAATGACTGCACAGGAAAGTGGCCATGACTGCACAGGAAAGTGGCCATGACTGCACAGGAAAGTGGCCATGACTGCACAGGAAAGTGGCAATGACTGCACAGGAAAGTGGCAATGACTGCACAGGAAAGTGGCCATAACTGCACAGGAAAGTGGCCATGACTGCACAGGAAAGTGGCCATGACTGCACAGGAAAGTGGCCATGACTGCACAGGAAAGTGGCCATGACTGCACAGGAAAGTGGCCATGACTGCACAGGAAAGTGGCCATGGCTGCACAGGAAAGTGGCCATGGCTGCACAGGAAAGTGGCCATGACTGCACAGGAAAGTGGCCATGACTGCACAGGAAAGTGGCCATGACTGCACAGGAAAGTGGCCATGGCTGCACAGGAAAGTGGCCATGGCTGCACAGGAAAGTGGCCATGACTGCACAGGAAAGTGGCCATGACTGCACAGGAAAGTGGCCATGACTGCACAGGAAAGTGGCCATGGCTGCACAGGAAAGTGGCCATGACTGCACAGGAAAGTGGCCATGACTGCACAAGAAAGTGGCCATGACTGCACAGGAAAGTGGCCATGACTGCACAGGAAAGTGGCCATGACTGCACAAGAAAGTGGCCATGACTGCACAAGAAAGTGGCCATGACTGCACAAGAAAGTGGCCATGACTGCACAGGAAAGTGGCCATGACTGCACAGGAAAGTGGCCATGACTGCACAGGAAAGTGGCCATGACTGCACAGGAAAGTGGCCATGACTGCACAAGAAAGTGGCCATGACTGCACAAGAAAGTGGCCATGACTGCACAAGAAAGTGGCCATGACTGCACAGGAAAGTGGCCATGACTGCACAGGAAAGTGGCCATGACTGCACAGGTAAGTGGCCATGACTGCACAGGAAAGTGGCCATGACTGCACAAGAAAGTGGCCATGACTGCACAGGAAAGTGGCCATGACTGCACAGGAAAGTGGCCATGACTGCACAGGAAAGTGGCCATGACTGCACAGGAAAGTGGCCATGACTACACAGGAAAGTGGCCATGACTGCACAGGAAAGTGGCAATGACTGCACAGGAAAATGGCAATGATTGCACAGGAAAGTGGCCATGAATGCACAAGAAAGTGGCAATGACTACACAGGAAAGTGGCAATGACTGCACAGGAAAGTGGCAATGACTGCACAGGAAAGTGGCCATGAATGCACAGGATACACCAGAAACTGCACAGGAAAAAGTTAACTCCAGCTGGCCAGTTCCTGACACCCCAAAACCATAGTTTACTGCTGGAGGGAATTGTTGCAGGAATTGTTCCCGTGATCCCAATAATCACCTAACTGTACATGTGACTGTTTGTGTGTTGGACTGGCAGGACATGTGACTGTTTGTGTGTTGGACTGGCAGGACATGTGACTGTGTGTTGGACTGGCAGGACATGTGACTGTTTGTGTGTTGGACTGGCAGGACATGTGACTGTTTGTGTGTTGGACTGGCAGGACATGTGACTGTTTGTGTGTTGGACTGGCAGGACATGTGACTGTTTGTGTGTTGGACTGGCAGGACATGTGACTGTTTGTGTGTTGGACTGGCAGGACATGTGACTGTTTGTGTGTTGGACTGGCAGGACATGTGACTGTTTGTGTGTTGGACTGGCAGGACATGTGACTGTTTGTGTGTTGGACTGGCAGGACATGTGACTGTTTGTGTGTTGGACTGGCAGGACATGTGACTGTTTGTGTGTTGGACTGGCAGGACATGTGACTGTTTGTGTGTTGGACTGGCAGGACATGTGACTGTTTGTGTGTTGGACTGGCAGGACATGTGACTGTTTGTGTGTTGGACTGGCAGGACATGTGACTGTTTGTGTGTTGGACTGGCAGGACATGTGACTGTTTGTGTGTTGGACTGGCAGGACATGTGACTGTTGGTGTATTAACCTGACTGTACGCGTGACTGTTGGTGTATTAACCTGCCTGTACACGTGACTTTTGGTGTATTAACCTGACTGTACACGTGACTTTTGGTGTATTAACCTGACTGTACACGTGACTGTTGGTGTATTAACCTGACTGTACACGTGACTGTTGGTGTATTAACCTGACTGTACGCGTGACTGTTGGTGTATTAACCTGACTGTACACGTGACTGTTGGTGTATTAACCTGCCTGTACACGTGACTTTTGGTGTATTAACCTGACTGTACACGTGACTGTTGGTGTATTAACCTGACTGTACACGTGACTTTTGGTGTATTAACCTGACTGTACACGTGACTTTTGGTGTATTAACCTGACTGTACACGTGACTGTTGGTGTATTAACCTGACTGTACACGTGACTGTTGGTGTATTAACCTGACTGTACACGTGACTGTTGGTGTATTAACCTGACTGTACACGTGACTGTTGGTGTATTAACCTGACTGTACACGTGACTGTTGGTGTATTAACCTGACTGTACACGTGACTGTTGGTGTATTAACCTGACTGTACACGTGACTGTTGGTGTATTAACCTGACTGTACACGTGACTGTTGGTGTATTAACCTGACTGTACACGTGACTTTTGGTGTATTAACCTGACTGTACACGTGACTTTTGGTGTATTAACCTGACTGTACACGTGACTTTTGGTGTATTAACCTGACTGTACACGTGACTGTTGGTGTATTAACCTGACTGTACACGTAACTGTTGGTGTATTAACCTGACTGTACACGTGCCTGTTGGTGTATTAACCTGACTGTACACGTGACTGTTGGTGTATTAACCTGACTGTACACGTGACTGTTTGTGTATTAACCTGACTGTTGGTGTATTAACCTGACTGTACACGTGACTGTTGGTGTATTAACCTGACTGTACACGTGACTGTTGGTGTATTAACCTGACTGTACACGTGACTGTTGGTGTATTAACCTGACTGTACACGTGACTGTTGGTGTATTAACCTGACTGTACACGTGACTGTTGGTGTATTAACCTGACTGTACACGTGACTGTTGGTGTATTAACCTGACTGTACACGTGACTGTTGGTGTATTAACCTGACTGTACACGTGACTGTTGGTGTATTAACCTGACTGTACACGTGACTGTTGGTGTATTAACCTGACTGTACACGTGACTGTTGGTGTATTAACCTGACTGTACACGTGACTGTTGGTGTATTAACCTGACTGTACACGTGACTGTTGGTGTGAGTTGTGAGAAATGTAGGGAAGATAACGCGCCGAGCTTTTTCAGGTCCAGTCCTTGTGTTATTGTGCAGAGCAAGGAGAGTGGTGTGTTATTGCGCAGAGCAAGGAGAGTGGTGTGTTATTGCACTGAGCAAGGAGAGTGGTGTGTTATTGCGCAGAGCAAGGAGAGTAGTGTGTTATTGCGCAGAGCAAGGAGAGTGGTGTGTTATTGCGCAGAGCAAGGAGAGTAGTGTGTTATTGCGCAGAGCAAGGAGAGTGGTGTGTTATTGCGCAGAGCAAGGAGAGTAGTGTGTTATTGCGCAGAGCAAGGAGAGTGGTGTGTTATTGCGCAGAGCAAGGAGAGTAGTGTGTTATTGCGCAGAGCAAGGAGAGTGGTGTGTTATTGCGCAGAGCAAGGAGAGTAGTGTGTTATTGCGCAGAGCAAGGAGAGTGGTGTGTTATTGCGCAGAGCAAGGAGAGTGGTGTGTTATTGCGCAGAGCAAGGAGAGTGGTGTGTTATTGCGCAGAGCAAGGAGAGTAGTGTGTTATTGCGCAGAGCAAGGAGAGTGGTGTGTTATTGCGCAGAGCAAGGAGAGTAGTGTGTTATTGCGCAGAGCAAGGAGAGTGGTGTGTTATTGCGCTGAGCAAGGAGAGTGGTGTGTTATTGCGCTGAGCAAGGAGAGTGGTGTGTTATTGCGCTGAGCAAGGAGAGTGGTGTGTTATTGCGCTGAGCAAGGAGAGTGGTGTGTTATTGCGCTGAGCAAGGAGAGTGGTGTGTTATTACGCTGAGCAAGGAGAGTGGTGTGTTATTGCGCTGAGCAAGGAGAGTGGTGTGTTATTGCGCTGAGCAAGGAGAGTGGTGTGTTATTGCGCTGAGCAAGGAGAGTGGTGTGTTATTGCGCAGAGCAAGGAGAGTGGTGTGTTATTGTGCAGAGCAAGGAGAGTGGTGTGTTATTGCGCTGAGCAAGGAGAGTGGTGTGTTATTGCGCTGAGCAAGGAGAGTGGTGTGTTATTGCGCAGAGCAAGGAGAGTTGTGTGTTATTGCGCAGAGCAAGGAGAGTGGTGTGTTATTGCGCAGAGCAAGGAGAGTAGTGTTATTGCGCTGAGCATGGAGAGTGGTGTGTTATTGCACAGAGCATGGAGAGTGGTGTGTTATTGCTCAGAGCAAGGAGAGTAGTGTGTTATTGCGCTGAGCATGGAGAGTGGTGTGTTATTGCACAGAGCATGGAGAGTGGTGTGTTATTGCACAGAGCATGGAGAGTGGTGTGTTATTGCGCAGAGCATGGAGAGTGGTGTGTTATTGCGCAGAGCAAGGAGAGTGGTGTGTTATTGCGCTGAGCATGGAGAGTGGTGTGTTATTGCACAGAGCATGGAGAGTGGTGTGTTATTGCTCAGAGCATGGAGAGTGGTGTGTTATTGCACAGAGCAAGGAGAGTGGTGTGTTATTGCGCAGAGCAAGGAGAGTGGTGTGTTATTGCGCTGAGCATGGAGAGTGGTGTGTTATTGCACAGAGCATGGAGAGTGGTGTGTTATTGCTCAGAGCATGGAGAGTGGTGTGTTATTGCGCTGTCCCCGAATCTCTACATATGTTATCAATCTTTATATAAGAATTTATATTATTATGTATATAACATAGAGATATTATGTTATAAATGTAATATAAGTATTGGTTCACATTAACGCATTGAGGACATGTAAACATGTCATTAAAATGCCAAGTAACCTTTCCATGTGTCTTAAAGGAGTTGACCTGTTATCATAGACACCCATTCTCCCTCCGAGGCGCTCGTCCCTGCTGGCCTTCCTCAGGTGGGGTGATGCAGCCTTAATTTACACGAGAAGAATACTTCCCTATTCTTGGCCAACCTTGGAACATATACATACTAGAGCAACCTTGGGACACATAAATACAAGAGCAACCTTGGGACATATAAATACAAGAGCAACCTTGGAACATATAAACACTAGAGCAACCTTGGAACATATAAACACTAGAGCCACATTGGAACATATAAACAGGTGAACAAACTTTATAGTCTTTTCAAAATGCAATAAATATATATCTATATAATTTATATTAAAAATAACGGCTCACGAGGCGGCCTTTATAACGCAAAAAGATATTTCAAGGCTTTACCTTCCTTCAATTTGGAGAAAGTGGAAGTCTAACAGGACTGTCTCGCCGCTCTCATGAATACTGGAGCACCGCGCCCCTGCTTATTAGCCCGGGGGGAGAACCCGGTGGGAGGGAGGAGAACCCGGTGGGAGCGAGGAGACCCCCGGTGGGAGGGAGGAGAACCCGGTGGGAGCGAGGAGAACCCCGGTGGGAGGGAGGAGAACCCGGGTGGGAGGGAGGAGAACCCCGGTGGGAGGGAGGAGAACCCCGGTGGGAGGGAGGAGAACCCCGGTGGGAGGGAGGAGAACCCCGGTGGGAGGGAGGAGAACCCCGGTGGGAGGGAGGAGAACCCCGGTGGGAGGGAGGAGAACCCCGGTGGGAGGGAGGAGAACCCCGGTGGGAGGGAGGAGAACCCCGGTGGGAGCGAGGAGAACCCCGGTGGGACGGAGGAGAACCCCGGTGGGAGGGAGGAGAACCCCGGTGGGAGGGAGGAGAACCCCGGTGGGAGCGAGGAGAACCCCGGTGGGACGGAGGAGAACCCCGGTGGGAGGGAGGAGAACCCCGGTGGGAGAGAGGAGAACCCCGGTGGGAGGGAGGAGAACTCAGGTGGGAGGGAGGAGACCCCGGTGGGAGGGAGGAGACCCCGGTGGGAGGGACGAGACCCCGGTGGGAGAGACGAGACCCCGGTGGGAGAGAGGAGACCCCGGTGGGAGAGAGGAGACCCCGGAGGGAGAGAGGAGACCCCGGTGGGAGAGAGGAGACCCCGGTGGGAGAGAGGAGACCCCGGTGGGAGAGAGGAGACCCCGGTGGGAGAGAGGAGACCCCGGTGGGAGAGAGGAGACCCCGGTGGGAGAGAGGAGACCCCGGTGGGAGAGAGGAGACCCCGGTGGGAGAGAGGAGACCCCGGTGGGAGGGAGGAGACCCCGGTGGGAGGGAGGAGACCCCGGTGGGAGGGAGGAGAACCAGGTGGGAGGGAGGAGAACCCGGGTAGGAATGAGGAGTACCCGGGTGGGAGGGAGGAGACCCCGATGGGAGGGAGGAGAACCAGGTGGGAGGAGAACCCCGGTGGGAATGAGGAGAACCCGGGTGGGAATGAGGAGAACCCGGTGAGAGGGGGAGAACCCGGTGGGAGGGAGGAGAACCCGGGTGGGAATGAGGAGAACCCGGGTGGGAATGAGGAGAACCCGGTGAGAGGGGGAGAACCCGGTGGGAGGGGGAGAACCCGGTGGGAGGGGGAGAACCCGGTGGGAGGGGGGAGAACCCGGTGGGAGGGAGGAGAACCCGGGTGGGAGGGAGGAGACCCCGGTGGGAGGGAGGAGAACCCCGGTGGGAGGGAGGAGAACCCGGTGGGAGGGAGGAGAACCCGGTGGGAGGGAGGAGAACCCCGGTGGGAGGGGGGAGAACCCGGTGGGAGGGGGGAGAACCCGGTGGGAGGGGGGAGAACCCGGTGAGAGGGAGGAGAACCCCGGTGGGAGGGAGGAGAACCCCGGTGGGAGGGAGGAGAACCCCGGTGGGAGGGAGGAGAACCCGGTGGGAGGGAGGAGAACCCGGTGGGAGGGAGGAGAACCCGGTGGGACGGAGGAGACCCCGGTGGGAGGGAGGAGAACCAGGTGGGAGGGAGGAGAACCCAGTGGGAGGGAGGAGAACCCGGGTGGGAGGGAGGAGAACCCGGAGGGAGGGAGGAAAACCCGGTGGGAGGGAGGAGACCCCGGTGGGAGGGAGGAGACCCCGGTGGGAGGGAGGAGAACCAGGTGGGAGGGAGGAGAACCCGGTGGGAGGGAAGAGAACCCGGGTGGGAGGGGGGGAGAACCCGGGTGGGAGGGGGGAGAACCCGGGTGGGAGGGGGGAGAACCCGGGTGGGAGGGGGGAGAACCAGGTGGGAGGGGGGAGAACCCGGTGGGAGGGAGGAGAACCCGGGTGGGAGGGGAGGGGGGAGAACCCGGGTGGGAGGGAGGGGGGAGAACCCGGTGGATGGGAGGAGAACCCGGTGGGAGGGAGGAGAACCCGGTGGGAGGGAGGAGACCCCGGTGGGAGGGAGGAGACCCCGGTGGGAGGGAGGAGACCCCGGTGGGAGGGAGGAGACCCCGGTGGGAGGGAGGAGAATCCCGGTGGGAGGGAGGAGAATCCCGGTGGGAGGGAGGAGAATCCCGGTGGGAGGGAGGAGAATCCCGGTGGGAGGGAGGAGAACCCGGTGGGAGGGAGGAGACCCCGGTGGGAGGGAGGAGACCCCGGTGGGAGGGAGGAGAATCCCGGTGGGAGGGAGGAGAATCCCGGTGGGAGGGAGGAGACCCCGGTGGGAGGGAGGAGACCCCGGTGGGAGGGAGGAGACCCCGGTGGGAGGGAGGAGAATCCCGGTGGGAGGGAGGAGAATCCCGGTGGGAGGGAGGAGAATCCCGGTGGGAGGGAGGAGAATCCCGGTGGGAGGGAGGAGAACCCGGTGGGAGGGAGGAGAACCCGGTGGGAGGGAGGAGACCCCGGTGGGAGGGAGGAGAACCAGGTGGGAGGGAGGAGAACCCGGTGGGAGGGAGGAGAACCCGGGTGGGAGGGAGGAGAACCCGGAGGGAGGGAGGAATGCACAAGAAAGTGGCAATGACTACACAGGAAAGTGGCAATGACTGCACAGGAAAGTGGCAATGACTGCACAGGAAAGTGGCCATGAATGCACAGGATACACCAGAAACTGCACAGGAAAAAGTTAACTCCAGCTGGCCAGTTCCTGACACCCCAAAACCATAGTTTACTGCTGGAGGGAATTGTTGCAGGAATTGTTCCCGTGATCCCAATAATCACCTAACTGTACATGTGACTGTTTGTGTGTTGGACTGGCAGGACATGTGACTGTTTGTGTGTTGGACTGGCAGGACATGTGACTGTGTGTTGGACTGGCAGGACATGTGACTGTTTGTGTGTTGGACTGGCAGGACATGTGACTGTTTGTGTGTTGGACTGGCAGGACATGTGACTGTTTGTGTGTTGGACTGGCAGGACATGTGACTGTTTGTGTGTTGGACTGGCAGGACATGTGACTGTTTGTGTGTTGGACTGGCAGGACATGTGACTGTTTGTGTGTTGGACTGGCAGGACATGTGACTGTTTGTGTGTTGGACTGGCAGGACATGTGACTGTTTGTGTGTTGGACTGGCAGGACATGTGACTGTTTGTGTGTTGGACTGGCAGGACATGTGACTGTTTGTGTGTTGGACTGGCAGGACATGTGACTGTTTGTGTGTTGGACTGGCAGGACATGTGACTGTTTGTGTGTTGGACTGGCAGGACATGTGACTGTTTGTGTGTTGGACTGGCAGGACATGTGACTGTTTGTGTGTTGGACTGGCAGGACATGTGACTGTTTGTGTGTTGGACTGGCAGGACATGTGACTGTTTGTGTGTTGGACTGGCAGGACATGTGACTGTTGGTGTATTAACCTGACTGTACGCGTGACTGTTGGTGTATTAACCTGCCTGTACACGTGACTTTTGGTGTATTAACCTGACTGTACACGTGACTTTTGGTGTATTAACCTGACTGTACACGTGACTGTTGGTGTATTAACCTGACTGTACACGTGACTGTTGGTGTATTAACCTGACTGTACGCGTGACTGTTGGTGTATTAACCTGACTGTACACGTGACTGTTGGTGTATTAACCTGCCTGTACACGTGACTTTTGGTGTATTAACCTGACTGTACACGTGACTGTTGGTGTATTAACCTGACTGTACACGTGACTTTTGGTGTATTAACCTGACTGTACACGTGACTTTTGGTGTATTAACCTGACTGTACACGTGACTGTTGGTGTATTAACCTGACTGTACACGTGACTGTTGGTGTATTAACCTGACTGTACACGTGACTGTTGGTGTATTAACCTGACTGTACACGTGACTGTTGGTGTATTAACCTGACTGTACACGTGACTGTTGGTGTATTAACCTGACTGTACACGTGACTGTTGGTGTATTAACCTGACTGTACACGTGACTGTTGGTGTATTAACCTGACTGTACACGTGACTGTTGGTGTATTAACCTGACTGTACACGTGACTTTTGGTGTATTAACCTGACTGTACACGTGACTTTTGGTGTATTAACCTGACTGTACACGTGACTTTTGGTGTATTAACCTGACTGTACACGTGACTGTTGGTGTATTAACCTGACTGTACACGTAACTGTTGGTGTATTAACCTGACTGTACACGTGCCTGTTGGTGTATTAACCTGACTGTACACGTGACTGTTGGTGTATTAACCTGACTGTACACGTGACTGTTTGTGTATTAACCTGACTGTTGGTGTATTAACCTGACTGTACACGTGACTGTTGGTGTATTAACCTGACTGTACACGTGACTGTTGGTGTATTAACCTGACTGTACACGTGACTGTTGGTGTATTAACCTGACTGTACACGTGACTGTTGGTGTATTAACCTGACTGTACACGTGACTGTTGGTGTATTAACCTGACTGTACACGTGACTGTTGGTGTATTAACCTGACTGTACACGTGACTGTTGGTGTATTAACCTGACTGTACACGTGACTGTTGGTGTATTAACCTGACTGTACACGTGACTGTTGGTGTATTAACCTGACTGTACACGTGACTGTTGGTGTATTAACCTGACTGTACACGTGACTGTTGGTGTGAGTTGTGAGAAATGTAGGGAAGATAACGCGCCGAGCTTTTTCAGGTCCAGTCCTTGTGTTATTGTGCAGAGCAAGGAGAGTGGTGTGTTATTGCGCAGAGCAAGGAGAGTGGTGTGTTATTGCACTGAGCAAGGAGAGTGGTGTGTTATTGCGCAGAGCAAGGAGAGTAGTGTGTTATTGCGCAGAGCAAGGAGAGTGGTGTGTTATTGCGCAGAGCAAGGAGAGTAGTGTGTTATTGCGCAGAGCAAGGAGAGTGGTGTGTTATTGCGCAGAGCAAGGAGAGTAGTGTGTTATTGCGCAGAGCAAGGAGAGTGGTGTGTTATTGCGCAGAGCAAGGAGAGTAGTGTGTTATTGCGCAGAGCAAGGAGAGTGGTGTGTTATTGCGCAGAGCAAGGAGAGTAGTGTGTTATTGCGCAGAGCAAGGAGAGTGGTGTGTTATTGCGCAGAGCAAGGAGAGTGGTGTGTTATTGCGCAGAGCAAGGAGAGTGGTGTGTTATTGCGCAGAGCAAGGAGAGTAGTGTGTTATTGCGCAGAGCAAGGAGAGTGGTGTGTTATTGCGCAGAGCAAGGAGAGTAGTGTGTTATTGCGGAGAGCAAGGAGAGTGGTGTGTTATTGCGCTGAGCAAGGAGAGTGGTGTGTTATTGCGCTGAGCAAGGAGAGTGGTGTGTTATTGCGCTGAGCAAGGAGAGTGGTGTGTTATTGCGCTGAGCAAGGAGAGTGGTGTGTTATTGCGCTGAGCAAGGAGAGTGGTGTGTTATTACGCTGAGCAAGGAGAGTGGTGTGTTATTGCGCTGAGCAAGGAGAGTGGTGTGTTATTGCGCTGAGCAAGGAGAGTGGTGTGTTATTGCGCTGAGCAAGGAGAGTGGTGTGTTATTGCGCAGAGCAAGGAGAGTGGTGTGTTATTGTGCAGAGCAAGGAGAGTGGTGTGTTATTGCGCTGAGCAAGGAGAGTGGTGTGTTATTGCGCAGAGCAAGGAGAGTTGTGTGTTATTGCGCAGAGCAAGGAGAGTGGTGTGTTATTGCGCAGAGCAAGGAGAGTAGTGTTATTGCGCTGAGCATGGAGAGTGGTGTGTTATTGCACAGAGCATGGAGAGTGGTGTGTTATTGCTCAGAGCAAGGAGAGTAGTGTGTTATTGCGCTGAGCATGGAGAGTGGTGTGTTATTGCACAGAGCATGGAGAGTGGTGTGTTATTGCACAGAGCATGGAGAGTGGTGTGTTATTGCTCAGAGCATGGAGAGTGGTGTGTTATTGCGCAGAGCAAGGAGAGTGGTGTGTTATTGCGCTGAGCATGGAGAGTGGTGTGTTATTGCACAGAGCATGGAGAGTGGTGTGTTATTGCTCAGAGCATGGAGAGTGGTGTGTTATTGCACAGAGCAAGGAGAGTGGTGTGTTATTGCGCAGAGCAAGGAGAGTGGTGTGTTATTGCGCTGAGCATGGAGAGTGGTGTGTTATTGCACAGAGCATGGAGAGTGGTGTGTTATTGCTCAGAGCATGGAGAGTGGTGTGTTATTGCGCTGTCCCCGAATCTCTACATATGTTATCAATCTTTATATAAGAATTTATATTATTATGTATATAACATAGAGATATTATGTTATAAATGTAATATAAGTATTGGTTCACATTAACGCATTGAGGACATGTAAACATGTCATTAAAATGCCAAGTAACCTTTCCATGTGTCTTAAAGGAGTTGACCTGTTATCATAGACACCCATTCTCCCTCCGAGGCGCTCGTCCCTGCTGGCCTTCCTCAGGTGGGGTGATGCAGCCTTAATTTACACGAGAAGAATACTTCCCTATTCTTGGCCAACCTTGGAACATATACATACTAGAGCAACCTTGGGACACATAAATACAAGAGCAACCTTGGGACATATAAATACAAGAGCAACCTTGGAACATATAAACACTAGAGCAACCTTGGAACATATAAACACTAGAGCCACATTGGAACATATAAACAGGTGAACAAACTTTATAGTCTTTTCAAAATGCAATAAATATATATCTATATAATTTATATTAAAAATAACGGCTCACGAGGCGGCCTTTATAACGCAAAAAGATATTTCAAGGCTTTACCTTCCTTCAATTTGGAGAAAGTGGAAGTCTAACAGGACTGTCTCGCCGCTCTCATGAATACTGGAGCACCGCGCCCCTGCTTATTAGCCCGGGGGGAGAACCCGGTGGGAGGGAGGAGAACCCGGTGGGAGCGAGGAGACCCCCGGTGGGAGGGAGGAGAACCCGGTGGGAGCGAGGAGAACCCCGGTGGGAGGGAGGAGAACCCGGGTGGGAGGGAGGAGAACCCCGGTGGGAGGGAGGAGAACCCCGGTGGGAGGGAGGAGAACCCCGGTGGGAGGGAGGAGAACCCCGGTGGGAGGGAGGAGAACCCCGGTGGGAGGGAGGAGAACCCCGGTGGGAGGGAGGAGAACCCCGGTGGGAGGGAGGAGAACCCCGGTGGGAGGGAGGAGAACCCCGGTGGGAGGGAGGAGAACCCCGGTGGGAGCGAGGAGAACCCCGGTGGGACGGAGGAGAACCCCGGTGGGAGGGAGGAGAACCCCGGTGGGAGGGAGGAGAACCCCGGTGGGAGCGAGGAGAACCCCGGTGGGACGGAGGAGAACCCCGGTGGGAGGGAGGAGAACCCCGGTGGGAGAGAGGAGAACCCCGGTGGGAGGGAGGAGAACTCAGGTGGGAGGGAGGAGACCCCGGTGGGAGGGAGGAGACCCCGGTGGGAGGGACGAGACCCCGGTGGGAGAGACGAGACCCCGGTGGGAGAGAGGAGACCCCGGTGGGAGAGAGGAGACCCCGGAGGGAGAGAGGAGACCCCGGTGGGAGAGAGGAGACCCCGGTGGGAGAGAGGAGACCCCGGTGGGAGAGAGGAGACCCCGGTGGGAGAGAGGAGACCCCGGTGGGAGAGAGGAGACCCCGGTGGGAGAGAGGAGACCCCGGTGGGAGAGAGGAGACCCCGGTGGGAGAGAGGAGACCCCGGTGGGAGGGAGGAGACCCCGGTGGGAGGGAGGAGACCCCGGTGGGAGGGAGGAGAACCAGGTGGGAGGGAGGAGAACCCGGGTAGGAATGAGGAGTACCCGGGTGGGAGGGAGGAGACCCCGATGGGAGGGAGGAGAACCAGGTGGGAGGAGAACCCCGGTGGGAATGAGGAGAACCCGGGTGGGAATGAGGAGAACCCGGTGAGAGGGGGAGAACCCGGTGGGAGGGAGGAGAACCCGGGTGGGAATGAGGAGAACCCGGGTGGGAATGAGGAGAACCCGGTGAGAGGGGGAGAACCCGGTGGGAGGGGGAGAACCCGGTGGGAGGGGGAGAACCCGGTGGGAGGGGGGAGAACCCGGTGGGAGGGAGGAGAACCCGGGTGGGAGGGAGGAGACCCCGGTGGGAGGGAGGAGAACCCCGGTGGGAGGGAGGAGAACCCGGTGGGAGGGAGGAGAACCCGGTGGGAGGGAGGAGAACCCCGGTGGGAGGGGGGAGAACCCGGTGGGAGGGGGGAGAACCCGGTGGGAGGGGGGAGAACCCGGTGAGAGGGAGGAGAACCCCGGTGGGAGGGAGGAGAACCCCGGTGGGAGGGAGGAGAACCCCGGTGGGAGGGAGGAGAACCCGGTGGGAGGGAGGAGAACCCGGTGGGAGGGAGGAGAACCCGGTGGGAGGGAGGAGACCCCGGTGGGAGGGAGGAGAACCAGGTGGGAGGGAGGAGAACCCGGTGGGAGGGAGGAGAACCCGGGTGGGAGGGAGGAGAACCCGGAGGGAGGGAGGAAAAACCCGGTGGGAGGGAGGAGACCCCGGTGGGAGGGAGGAGACCCCGGTGGGAGGGAGGAGAACCAGGTGGGAGGGAGGAGAACCCGGTGGGAGGGAAGAGAACCCGGGTGGGAGGGGGGAGAACCCGGGTGGGAGGGGGGAGAACCCGGGTGGGAGGGGGGAGAACCCGGGTGGGAGGGGGGAGAACCAGGTGGGAGGGGGGAGAACCCGGTGGGAGGGAGGAGAACCCGGGTGGGAGGGGAGGGGGGAGAACCCGGGTGGGAGGGAGGGGGGAGAACCCGGTGGATGGGAGGAGAACCCGGTGGGAGGGAGGAGAACCCGGTGGGAGGGAGGAGACCCCGGTGGGAGGGAGGAGACCCCGGTGGGAGGGAGGAGACCCCGGTGGGAGGGAGGAGAATCCCGGTGGGAGGGAGGAGAATCCCGGTGGGAGGGAGGAGAATCCCGGTGGGAGGGAGGAGAATCCCGGTGGGAGGGAGGAGAACCCGGTGGGAGGGAGGAGAACCCCGGTGGGAGGGGGGAGAACCCGGTGGGAGGGGGGAAGAACCCGGTGGGAGGGGGGAGAACCCGGTGGGAGGGGGGAGAACCCGGTGGGAGGGGGGAGAACCCGGTGGGAGGGAGGAGAACCCCGGTGGGAGGGAGGAGAACCCCGGTGGGAGGGAGGAGAACCCCGGTGGGAGGGAGGAGAACCCCGGTGGGAGGGAGGAGAACCCGGTGGGAGGGAGGAGAACCCGGTGGGAGGGAGGAGAACCCGGTGGGAGGGAGGAGACCCCGGTGGGAGGGAGGAGAACCAGGTGGGAGGGAGGAGAACCCGGTGGGAGGGAGGAGAACCCGGGTGGGAGGGAGGAGAACCCGGAGGGAGGGAGGAAAACCCGGTGGGAGGGAGGAAAACCCGGTGGGAGGGAGGAGACCCCGGTGGGAGGGAGGAGACCCCGGTGGGAGGGAGGAGACCCCGGTGGGAGGGAGGAGAACCCGGTGGGAGGGAGGAGAACCCGGGTGGGAGGGGGGAGAACCCGGGTGGGAGGGGGGAGAACCCGGGTGGGAGGGGGGAGAACCAGGTGGGAGGGGGGAGAACCCGGTGGGAGGGAGGAGAACCCGGGTGGGAGGGGGGAGAACCCGGGTGGGAGGGGAGGGGGGAGAACCCGGGTGGGAGGGAGGGGGAGAACCCGGTGGATGGGAGGAGAACCCGGTGGGAGGGAGGAGAACCCGGTGGGAGGGAGGAGACCCCGGTGGGAGGGAGGAGACCCCGGTGGGAGGGAGGAGACCCCGGTGGGAGGGAGGAGACCCCGGTGGGAGGGAGGAGACCCCGGTGGGAGGGAGGAGACCCCGGTGGGAGGGAGGAGACCCCGGTGAGAGGGAGGAGACCCCGGTGGGAGGGAGGAGACCCCGGTGGGAGGGAGGAGACCCCGGTGGGAGGGAGGAGACCCCGGTGGGAGGGAGGAGACCCCGGTGGGAGGGAGGAGACCCCGGTGGGAGGGGGGAGACCCCGGTGGGAGGGGGGAGAACCCGGTTGGAGCGGGGAGAACCCGGTGGGAGGGGGGAGGACCCGGTGGGAGGGGGGAGGACCCGGTGGGAGGGGGGAGGACCCGGTGGGAGGGGGGAGGACCCGGTGGGAGGGAGGAGAACCCGGTGAGAGTGAGGAGAACCCGGTGGAAGTGAGGAGAACCCGGGTGGGAGGGAGGAGAACCCGGGTGGGAGGGAGGAGAACCCGGGTGGGAGGGAGGAGAACCCGGGTGGGAGGGAGGAGAACCCGGGTGGGAGGGAGGAGAACCCGGGTGGGAGGGAGGAGAACCCGGAGGGAGAACCCGGAGTGATGTGAGAGAGGGCAGGGAGGGAGGGAGGGAGGGAGGAACAGTGTGAGGGGAACAGAGCCAGATAGCAGAAGGAAGGGCCACCATATGACAAAGTCTCAGCATCTCAATCCTCTCCCTGTGAGGATTCCTTCTCTGTGTTACCTTGAATGTTTTTGGAGAACCACCATGAAGTCTATGACTGTGGGGTAGGTGGTGGTGGCGCAGTGGTACCACCACCAGCAGCCGGCTCCAGCCGCTAGGTCCCCGGTTCAGTTCCCGCCGCGTGAAGCGTCTGACGAATAAATTGCTTCCTCAATATGCCTTATAGATTTTTTCTCCCCGGCAACGGGAAATTTATGGCTTTGAAACCTTGCCCGTGTTTCATCAGACTTACAAATAAAGTCGTGAATAGATTCAGTCACCAATATATTATCTTCTTCACAGCGTTTGATCATTGATTGTACACTGAAAAATTCTTCACTTTGTCCTTCTGATTAATGTGTGAGTGTAATGTCCTCTTGCATGCTCGTCCCAGTTATGGTTACAAGGATTATGGTAGTCCGTCCTGGTGACGGTGAGGTAGTCCGTCCTGGTGACGGTGAGGTAGTCCGTCCTGGTGACGGTGAGGTAGTCCGTCCTGGTGACGGTGAGGTAGTCCGTCCTGGTGACGGTGAGGTAGTCCGTCCTGGTGACGGTGAAGTAGTCCGTCCTGGTGACGGTGAGGTAGTCCGTCCTGGTGACGGTGAGGTAGACCGTCCTGGTGACTGTGAGGTAGTCCGTCCTGGTGACGGTGAGGTAGTCCTAGACAGTATACATGTGGTGACTCATGACACTGACACTGCACCTGTCCTGAGCTGTGATGGTGACGATGGTGATGAACCTGGTGAGGTAACGATGGGACAAGTTGTTGTCCCCTCGATGTAGACCACACGAGTGATGGTGAAAATAGGATGCTTATGCAGGGGACAAATACACACTCTTATGCCACGTCTGGCCAAGGAGGTAAGGGGCGTGTGAAGTTGACTGGTATCATCGGTCACATGCAAAAACGTCGTCAGATTTCCAAGACATTGACTTAGACCATTGATTTGAAACGTATGAAGAAGAGAGATGCTAAATTAAAAGTTGAGGAAAATTTGAACCTGTTATTGAGATGGAGGTTTACTCTGACCAAGGTAACGAGGAATTGTTCAATATGAACGTGCTGGAAACACTTCAACCTGTGAGTGGGAAGATTCATAATGTTCAAGAAGATAACGTGTGGTGGGTCGTTGTAGAACACGATCAGAGAAGAGCCGCTGGTGCGAATATTACAATTAAAATAGGAAAGAGACTGTCGAAAAACAGGACTCTAGGGGATAATGGCTCAACAGGCATACAAACACCTAAGGAAACAGACCCGGGAGTGATGTATAAGGTGTAAGGGAGTCAGGCGCTGACCACATCAGAGTCCGACGGTGGTCGTGGCGCTCCAGACCTTCTCCAGACCCTTCCTTTCTGCCCAGGCACGGGCGATTGGCCTGTTATATTGTTGTTAGCTGCAGCAGTTTCGTTATAGCCCCTTCTGTGCTTTTCTACAATGCCTAATGAACAAGGGGTTTACTTTGTCTTTTGCATCCACCTCCTTCTTGAGTGGGATGACACCTCTTTCCGTAAGGTTTGAGGTTTGATGAAGGACATATATCGACATTTCTGGGGTTTGCCCGGCCATTGGTCTATGCTACGCTGTTTGAGGTCGTAATTAATTACTTCAGAATCAAAATAGAGGACCTCTGTGGGATACAGAAGTTACGAGACGAACGGGTGATATTGATGTTTGGGAACTCCTCGACGTTCCGAGGTTTCATTGAAGGCTCGTGAAGGTCAGGAAGGCATCTGCGTGGTGGTACAGGGAATTTTAAAAGTGTTGATGCTAGGTAGGACACTACATATTTTGTGGTGCAGAATGCATGCTTTGAAATGAAATATAATGGTACTGAGTGTGGAGGTCTGCCGGTATGGTAGCGTCCTATGTATTCGGCAGCATTAGTTTACATCGGAGCCTGCAAGAGGAATTCTCATGGCATAGAGGACAGTGTAGATGAAGATAATAAATGGAACCCCTTCATCACAGGGTGGCTGGCTGCACGATATATGCTTTTTACCAGGGCCAGGAACAGGCAAGCTTTAAGTGCGGAATGCCTGCACACACAGTTGCTTCATGCCGAGTGGGCCCGTTAGATCTGGCAAATATGTATTAAGTGGACTTTTCGCCGATAAAGAAACTCGCGCCACACGAAAATAATGGCGTTGATGGTGAACCTGTGAAGGATTCAGGTGTGGGTCCTGTGGAAGAGAACTATGATAGAAGAGCTGTTAGGCCTGCCCTGTTGCCAGTCACGTGTCGTGGAGAATGAAGTTTTCGCCCCATCTGGTGTAGTGTCGGAGAAGATATTTGTTGAATATCATGAAGGTGGAGTTGATGTTACCAAGATTATGACTTTTTACAGCATCGAAGAAGTGAGAAATTGCGAGGAGAGGTGCTGGTAAATACACCAAAACGGATTAAGTATGTGGTAGATGGTGAGAGAGATCCACCCACGTCCCCTCCTAGTTTCTCCGGATGTATTGGAGGCTGAGGAGGTATATCTGTTGCTGTGGTAAATGTTGAGGTACAAGAGACTGACTGGGATCGGGGGGTTGAGCAGAGTGAGCGTTCGGGTGGGGGTTGGTATGTAATTGACTATAGGGATTGTTCCCAGAAGTCGGGGAAGGTAGAGCTATGTCGTTCTTCGGCGTTTTGTGGTGATGGAGAGGCTGTTAAGGCTCAATCGAAAGATGATTTAAGGCCTGGTTTGATGGTTGTGCCTGACGGGATAAAGGATGGAGATGGTGGTATTGCTGAAGCTGGTGGTTTAGATGTCTGCAGATCGGTTGTCTGAGTTACAATGGCCGAGTTCCGATGTGCCACGTTGAATGTAAACGGTCTGTGTGACGCTCAGAAGCAAGTTCTCTTCAGTGCATTACTCCGGCGCCCTTTGATGGTCTCTTAGTTGAGGAGCACAATGTTAGAGATTTAGAACGTTTACAGTTGTTGAAACAATCCTTTCAGGTGGTATATCAGGTGTCTCGCCATTTGATGGGAGGAGTGTTAGTGTTCCTGAAGAGGTCGTCGGCGATTAAGATCTTGTCTATTGAGAATGACGAGGATAGTTGTGTGATGCTTATATGGTATTCGTTTTTGATCAGTTGGTTTTTATATTGAACGTTTATGCGCCATATAAAAACACACTGATCAGAAACTAATGCAGTACAAGCACCACGCAACCATCCTCATCCTTCTCAATAGCCAAGATCTTAATCGCCTCATCCTTCTCAATAGCCAAGATCTTAATTGCCTCATCCTTCTCAATAGCCAAGATCTTAATCGCCGACGACCTTTTCAGGAGCACTAACACTCCTCCCATCAAATGGCGAGACACCTGATATACCAAACCGCACACACTAGAAAGTGAAGGGGCGACGACGCTCTGGTCCATCCTGGACCATTCTCACGTCGATTCGAGTCACAATCGACTTGAGAATGGTCCAGGATGAACCGAAACGTTGTTGTCCCTTCACTTTCTAGTGTTTGGTCTGGTCAACGTATTTCAGCCACGTTATTGTGACTCCTCGTCTGCACCTGACGTGCCACTTGAAAGGATTGTTCCAACAACCGTAAACGTTCCAAATCACTAACCTTGTGCTCCTGACCCAAGAGACCATGAAAAGGTGCCGGAGTAAGATTGTGGCTCCTGGTGAGGAGTTTGAGTAAAGGCTACGCAGCAATGTGTGAGGAAGCTGTCCGAGGACGAAGTACGACGTTTCTCTGCTATTGTGAACGATAGATAGTAGGGGCGGCCTGAAGCCTGTAAGGTGGTTGTACCTATGAGGACCCTATTGTGAGAGAACCGTTTATGTGGATAAATTGAGCACGTGTGCCTGTGTGGAACATGATAGGCGACTTCTCACACTCAAGATGACAGTGGAGAGTAATATCATGAAGGGGAATTAGGAGATCATTCCAACTGAGGAGAGAGAGGGTAAGTCACGCTGGCTCAGCGGGGTGTGTACTCATGAGAGTGGGCCAGATTTGAACCGTTTCACCAGGTAAGGTGACGTTGAACCACTTTTACATATGAAAGACGATTTTAAGGTGATTTTTCTTAGGTGCAATCCATTATCCATCCATTGACTGACTGCAGTAAGAGTTATTAACATTATTTTATCGGGGGGGGGGGGGAGCTCATTCTGATAATTAGACAATAAGTATAACCCCCCCCCCCCCTGATGTTTCTTATCTGAGGCATGGCACAAGAATGATGGTACTTGGTGGGAATTTTAATTGTGTGACTTCCTTGTGTGATGTCTGAGAGGCAGCTTGTGTTTCGAAGGCTGTGTTGCAATTGCTACAGATGCGGATAATAATGCAGATGCTGGTGTTGTGTTTTGAAGAAATTACGTGGAAGGAACAGCTGGTGGCATTGAGGAGGGAATTGGTGGAGTAGGTGTTTGTGAGGCTAGAGGAGAGGGTATTTGATGAATCGTTGTCAAAATATGTGCACGGAGGGGTTATCTTGGAATGAATTCGGGGCTTAGCATCCCCGTGGCTCGGTCCTCGACCAGGCCTCCTTTTTTGTTACACCCCCTAGGAAGCGGCCCATAGTAGCTGTCTAACTCCCAGGTACCTATTTACTACTAGGTAACAGGGGCGTCAGGGTGAAAGAAACATTTTGCCCATTTGTCTCCGCCTCCACCAGGGATCGAACCCGGAACCTCAGGACTACGAATCCGAAGCGCTGTCCACTCAGCTGTCAGGCGCCCCAAGATAGGTTCTTGGTGAGGTTTGTATGGAGGGCATTCGTTTGGGAGATTTGACCAAAGTTTGAGGTTACCTTGAGGGGTTTTGGGGGGCTTAGCGTCCCTGCAGCCCGGTCGTCGACCAGACCTCCTAGTTGCTGGACTGATCAACCAGTTTATTGGAAGCGGGTGCGCGCAGCCTGATGTATGAATCACAGCCTGGTTGATCAGGTATCCTTTGGAGGTGCTTATCGAGTTCTCTCTTGAACACTGTGAGGGGTCGGCCAGTTTTGCCCCTAATGTGTAGTGGAAGCATGTTGAACAGTCTCCGGCCTCTGATGTTAACAGAGTTCTCTCTGAGTACCTATTGAACCCTTGCATTTCAATGAGGGTATTCTGCACGTCCTGCCATGCTTTCTGGCCTCATGTGATGTTATTTCTGTGTGCAGGTGTGGGACCAGCCTCTCTACTATTTTCCACGTGTAAATTATTATGCATCTTTCCCGCCTGCGCTCAAGAGAATACAGATTTAGGGCTCTTTAATCGGTCCCAATAGTTTAGATGTTTTACTGAGTGGATTCAAGCAGTTAAGGACCTCTGTGCACTCTCCAGGTCAGTAATTTCTCCAGCTCTGAAAGGGGCTGTCATTGTGCAGCAGTATTCCACACTAGACACCATTAGTGTCCTGAAAAGTACCATCATCGGTATAGCATCTCTAGTGTGAAAGGTTCTTGTTATCCAACCTGTCATTTTTCTTGCAGTTGTGACGGCTACTTTATTGTGTTCTTTAAAGGTAAGGTCTTCCGACACCAGTACACCCAAACCCTTTACATTGCCTTTTCATTCTATGTTATGATTTGACTTTTTTTGTAGGTGTTTTCCGCTTTTATATTTTACTTTTTTCCGCAGTGCATGAGCTGGAATTTATCTTCGTTAAACACCGTATTATTTTCTGTAGCCCATAGAAAGACCTGATCTACATCTGATTGGAAGTTTGCTGTGTCCTCTATGTTGTTTACTCTCATAAAAATCTTAGTGTCATCTGCAAAGGATGATACAGTACTTTAGATTGTACCCTTGTCTATGCCCGATATGAGGATGAGAAAAAGTACTGGAGCAAGCACAGTACCCTGGGGGACTGATCTCTTCACGGTTGATGGACCGGATTTTATTTTGTTGACTATTACACATTGGGTTCTCTTAGTCAGGAAATTGTAGATCCATCTGACTATTTTTCCGGTAATTTCTTTTGAACGCATTTTATGTGCAATAACACCATGGTCACATTTGCCGAAGGCTTTTACAAAATCTGTGTAATTTACATCAGCGTTTTGTTTGGCATCTAATGCCGTGTCATAGTGGCCCAGCAATTGTGACAGGCAATGGCGCCTTGTTCTAAAACACTGTTGTCCGGGGTAATGGAGATGCAGTGATTCCATGTAATTTGTAATCTTATAAGCACACTCTCAAAGATTTTTATGATGTGTGATGTTAGGGCTATTGGTCTGTAATTTTTTCCTTTATGGAGTGGTGCTATCTCTGCTGTTTTTAGTAAGTCAGTGATTATGTCAGTATCTAGGCATTGTCTCCAAAGAATATGATTGGCCTACGATAGTGTTTTTTTACAGTTCTTGATGAATATAGAGTTCCAAGAACCCGGGCCTGGTGCAAAGTGCATAGGCATACTGTTCATGGCTTCTTCAAAATCCAGTGGGAGTAGGGTGACGTCTGATATATAATTTGATGTTGGTATCATATACATGAAAAATTCATTTAGGTTATCAGTCTTTAGTGTGTTTAGTGGCTCGCTGAAAACAGTCATACTGCTTCCTCAGTAACTCGCTCATTTCTTTGTTGTCATCGATGAAAGTTCCATCTCCCTTTCTCGGGCCTGATACTTGATGTGGGTTTTTACCTTGATTTTGAATAGAAGAAAAAAGTTTGGATTTCTCTCTCTTTCACTGATGGCCTTTAGCTCTCTCTGCCTCTCCTGGGTTTTGCATGATTCTTGTAGCTGTAGTTCAATTGTTCCTATTTCTCTACCTAACCTTCTTCGCCGGTCTTGAGGTTGGGTGCGACTCTCAAGTTGTTTCGCGATTCGTTTTCTTCACCTATAGAGGGAACAACGTTTCCATTCCAATCTGCATCTCTTCCTCTTTTTTCTTAGGGTATGCAGTTTGAGCATATTTCAAGTGCTATTGAGCTTATTTTTTCCAGGCACTGGTTCAGGTTTACATTTTTTAGCTGTTCTTCCCACCTTATTTCTGTGACGTCTTGGTTTATTTGTTCCCAGTTTATCTGTTTATAAATGAAGTTGAATTTGCTGAAATCTCCTTCAAAACCAGTCCCGATTCCCGGTGGAGGTCTATTCCCCATGGTTGTCAAAACTTCAATTAAGTTGTGATCTGAGTAACAGGTATTTGTAATCATTATGTTGGGAGGCATACCAACATTACCATGGTAGGCAGTACCGCTGGTATGCTATATTGGGTGTGGGAGTAGTTGCGTGATTTGTACTTCAGGGTGGATTGTGATAGCGGGTTGCGTTAGTGGTTTTGTCATTTTGTTCAAAAGTGGTGCTGCCCAGGATGAGGGAGGAAGGGCGGGGAATTATCAAGGGGAAAGTGCCAAATCATTACGACTATATATCACTTGGAAGGGGTCAGGATAAGGATTTGGAATGGGACGGGGGAGAAATCTAGCGGTGATTTATTTCAGTATGAATTCAGGAAATTGTATTTATTACTTCTAAGCAGACTGTATTTTATATTTTAATGTCACCAGTAAAATTCTCTTCGCAGATTTTTGGGGGTTTCATATTTTAATCTTACTATAATTAAACGGTAGACATAATTATTAATGTGTTATAGATCACACAACTATATAAAGAACATTTAAAATGGACTCAGCGGGTTTGTAGTGTGAGAGCTGGACCTCCAGCATGGGACTCTGTCTGTCTCATGGGGTCCGTCCTGGACCTGTATTAATGGCTGCTGTTGATCCTTGTTATGTCCAGCTCAACTATGTCTCATGTGGTCACAATTTACAAATTTTTTTTTGACAGTTTATCCCAATTGGTGGAGATAAATAAACCATAAATATTTACTTTCTATTTCATATAAATTATACCACATATGGTGGCTTATATCAAGCTACAGTGAGGTTAATAATACAAATGTTATAATTTTCTTAGCTGTATGGTTGCTATGGCCCTGATGATTAGGCTGTGAATGATTCCTCCAACATGTGTTAGGGTGTGGCTACATGTGGTCCGGGTGCCATGTAATGGTGCCTAGCACTGTCAGACAGCCAGATCATGCATGAGAGCGTCACAGGTCATGTAGTTGGTAAACAGCTAATATCTCCAGATCTCAAATTTACCTGTAAAAGTTAGGGTTGTAAGAATTGCTCATTAACATATAAAGTACAGGTGTGACATAAATTAATGTGTGTAGTAAAGAGATAAACACACTTTGTTGGGGTTGAAGCCCCGTGTCCTAACGATAATTTCCTACACTAATAATGGCCACTATTACATGCAATAGAAATACCGAAAGTTGTTCTTCCCTTTGTTAATGAGTTCTTCGGTTGGTCAGATCGTAGTGGATCCTTTGTCGAAGCTCGGGGGAAGAACTGTTCTGTGTTGTGACAATTTGAGAGGGAGTTCCTCCCTGTCTCGTGCCTTTGTTTTCAAGCTCTGGGTGTGTGTGACCGCCCTCGCCCGGGCGTCCCGTTCCAACAATATTCTGTTGGTCTCAACTCTGTCTTAAGTACTAAGTTTATTTAACAATAAATAGCAAGGAAGCCTGTGGTGTATGGTATAATTATCTAAGAACCTGTCATAGTGAGTACTATTTTATTAAGTTTAAACACTAGACTGTGTTTTAAAGAATAATTGTGGAAGCTTAAATATACGTGATGTAAATATGGGTCTGTTGTGATGACGTCACGAAAAACTCCCATTTTCATTAAATTTGGTATTGGCTAACTATGGAATGTTAACATGTGTGTCGGATTTCCAACATGTATTGTGTGGTTTCCTAGTTCCGAAAAATCGGTGAAAAGATACATGGGAAGCGGTGCAACGGTCAGTGTTTGTGCAAGTCGGGATGATGTAATCTAGAAAGTTGACGATCTAGCAGAGGGCCTGTGATCAACGTAGAGGTTCTGTCAAAGGTGTGGCACTTTGCACACTGCTTTCCGTAAGGAAAGATGTGGTGAAGGGCACAGTGAGGATGGTCTCGCTGTGTCAGAGACGTTCTCTGGGTAGACTCGGGGTTAGTGGCTGTATACTGGAAGGCTGCCTCTGTATTTTTAGTCACTTTCAAAGGGAGTTTTGGGGGAAGTATTTGATCTCAATGTTAGGTCGCTTCCCTTGTGGCATGCGAGTCAGTGACCTGTTGGATGTTCCGTTGGTGGTTGATGAGGCATGTGTGTCCACCCTTCATACTACAAGATTGGTATGGAGGTGCTTAAGGTGGATTGTCGACGGTCCGGTTATTGATCCAGGAACAGTGCTGCAGTTTACTGGTGATTAGTTGGTGGTTCCCTTCAAGGTGTTGACCAGTTGAACCCATATTTAGATTGGCGTCAAGCTCTGGGTAATGTAAACGCTCGGTTGTCTAATGCTAGTGGTTCGTGAGGTGATCCGCTACATGCATAAATCATTAACTGTTACCATCCGATTACATATAATGAATCTTTTAGAGTCAGATGGCTGTTTGTATTGTGGCGTTAATTGGTGGGGGGGGGGGGGGGGGATCAATTGTATGTGTTTTATTTCTGCGAGAGGTCGACAGGTTGTGGTGTTTGGTTGTGGGACGTCATTATGAGGTGTGTAGGGCCGGTTCCACGATTGTGCATACTACGTTCTCTGATGCTCTTTCCTGGTGTAATAGATGGTAAAGGAACACGATGACGACATTGGTGGCGGAATTGTGTGTATGTGTATATGTCGTACCTAGTAGCCAGAACGCACTTCTCAGCCTACTATGCAAGGCCAGATTTGCCTAATAAGCCAAGTTTTCATGAAATAATTGTTTTTCGACTACCTAACCTACCTAACCTAACCTAACTTTTTCGGCAGCCTAACCTAACCTAACCTATAAAGATAGGTTAGGTTAGGTAGGGTTGGTTAGGTTCGGTCATATATCTACGTTAATTTTAACTCAAATAAAAAAAAATTGACCTCATACATAATGAAATGGGTAGCTTTATCATTTCATAAGAAAAAAATAGAGAAAATATATTAATTCAGGAAAACTTGGCTTATTAGGCAAATCGGGCCTTGAATAGTAGGCCGAGAAGTGCGTTCTGGCTACTAGGTACGACATATATATATATATATATATATATATATATATATATATATATATATATATATATATATATATATATATATATATATATATATATATATATGGCCATCTTCAATCTGGTGCCCCAAGGAATCACATGAGACAAGCCCATGACATTACTCTAACAAGAGAAATGTTGAACAAGAATACTTGCATAATAGACAAAACCCAAGATGCAAGAAGATTACAAATTCTTGAGGCAATTCACATAAGAATAGAGCGACCTATCATGAACACCCATATCACGGAACTATTTACTCTACCCACCATGAGAGTAAGGACAAGACAAGAACATATCGATGCCAACACAGAAGACAATGTCCAACATAACAGGCCAATTACACTGGATTAATCTTTGTGTTTAGATTGGAGATGCCTCGTATGGGCCAATAAGCCTTCTGCAGCCTCTATGTTTCACCTCACATTTATCCCTTATGTATCCCCCCATGTTTTCACCTTCATTGTATTATCACTTGACCCAGTGCGGGTATAAAATCAACTAGTATTGTTAGATCTGTTCACTTGAGAATGAACCATGGAGGTTCGAAACATCGTGCAAATTATATAAATAAGTGTAATAAACTCTATAGTAAATCACCTCTTTTGTTCACCTTAATAGTACGAAAATGAGTTTTGGAGAACTCCTATTTCAAATAAGCCCTGATGCTAAGAAAATAGTTAGAGGGATAGAAGCCCTAAATCAGAAAATAATAAATACAGAATATGCGGTCATATTCAATGCAACATGTTTGAAAGAAAACCTGCTGCCAGTATACACCAATATATATATATATATATATATATATATATATATATATATATATATATATATATATATATATATATATATATATATATATATATATATATATTAGGGGGTACCACCACTGGTGCAATTAAAGGGACCCACAGCCTCAGAGAAGGGAACACAGAGCATTCAGGGAAAAACTTGCCATTTAACTCTGAATACGAAAGAGTGTTCGCTTTTCCTACCACCCCCTTTTTTTTTTATTATGGTGTACACTTTATTATGCAAGGTTATACAGTTACATATCTGATTTTATACAAAAAATGAACATTAAGAGGACATAAGAAAAAGTTCGCTTCCTAGAGGCTGTAGATTTCCTCGAACTCCTCCGACGCAGGGCAGGAACCGAGGATGCAGCGTACATTCCCCCTCTGGATCGCGACACTGAGGCGCTGAAAGAGAAAACTTGCCGCTCTAGGGTCTCTTGTGGTGTCATTGAGCTTGGAACCAAGATCCTTAAGAAACCTTCTTGCACTCTCACCCCATGGGCCTAGGGTCTCGGACCCTATTGGAACGAAGTTGTACCGTTGATCTAATTGCCTGTACTTGACTGACTTTTGTTTTTCTCTGTGTGTCGCTGCGGCTCCTGCTGTGCCGGCAGAGAGGGTGATGTATGTCGTTGCAAGTATAGTCCCGTGCTAACTGCCTGCCACCCTTCCACGGACGCAGTGTGATTCCGTCTGGTCGGCCGGCAAAGCTAACAGAGTCACGGTTCAGTAGGTTGCGGGGCTCTCTGTCCGCTGGACACTGAGCAGAGGCAAGGCTTCTTTTAATGATGTCGTTGACTTCGTCGTGTCTAGTGTGCCAACCACCCGATTTTCCACAGTGCAGGCCATGCAATCCATATTCGTCAGCATCTGTCTCGCCACAAATACACCTGTGAACAATGTGGATAGGGGCAGCAAGGCGGAGAGCGACTGCAATACGGAGCTCCTGCGGATCAAGACGTGTGCCTGTCGCAGATTTGGGGACTGCCAGAAGGAAGTCCCCTGCATGGGGAGCCTGCACAGCTGTGAGGCGTGCACGATCACTGGGGGTTGTTGCTGCCTCCAGCAAAGCTGTGGCTTCTTTGTCTACAATGGGGCTGTCCCAACTGGATTGTTTCTTGGCATTCGGCATGGCTGGTCTGAGTGCTGGGTCTGTCATGGCACCCCATTTCAAGTCGCATTCCGTGTAGTGGGGGTCCTGTATCCCCGCTACATCACTCAGGGTGTCAGGTAGAATTTCCTTAACCAGGTCATCTGATGCTGAGGAGGAAGACAGGAAGGCTGGGACAGCAATTTGGGTGGCGGTGCGGACACCCAAGCCACCGAGCCTGACAGGAAGAGTGGCTTGTTTCCATTGGCATTCGTTGAGGGAGAGGTTAACAACTTTTTCCAGCATGGTCTTCAGTAAGAGGTCATACTCTTCAAGCTTTCGGTTGTCGTAAGATGGGGCGCACCTCAGAAAGTAGGTTAGTCTCGGAAGGGATAGGCATTTGGTGAGGAGATAAAAAGCATCGTGGGCATCGATGTCACCTATTCTGTCTTCCATCCTCCTAAGGTCTGTGATTTTCTTGTCGAGGATCTCCTCAATTGCGTTAGACCCGAGGGGGGCTCCAAGGGGGGTGCTGTTCTCGGCCCTAATATATATATATACTAATATATATATTAGTATATTTTGGTAGCAGTCTTTCCTGTAGACATATATTATTAAATATGACCGAAAAAGTAAGATTAATAATTATAACACGAATTTTCTCAATGTTTCTTACATTTCTTTTCACTATTGAATTGATTTTTCAGTTACCATCAACAGTGAAAAGAAATGTAAGAAACATTGAAAAAATTTGTTAGAATTATTAATCTAACTTTTTCGGTCATATTTAATAATATATATAATATATATATATATATATATATATATATATATATATATATATATATATATATATATATATATATATATATAAAATATATGTTGTACCTAGCAGCCAGAACGCAGTACCCGGCCTACTATGCAAGGCCCGATTTGCCAAATAGGCAGAGTGATTTTTTATATTTATAATAAATTGTTTCCAATTGGCTTCTATGAATTATATTTGTTATATTATAAGAACATAAATTATTGACAGTTATTTTAGTTTAGGTTAAGATAGGTTAGGTTAGGTTGGGTCATATATCTCCGTTAGTTATGTGTGTGTGTGTGTGTGTGTGTGTGTGTGTGTGTGTGTGTGTGTGTGTGTGTGTGTGTGTGTGTGTGTGTATAAATATAATGTGTGTGTGTTTAAATCACGAAAATTAACACGTGATTAAAAATGTGAGTGTCAGGCCACGACGGATTCTTGTCCTAATCCTTCCTTCCTGGTCTGACATTCTCTCTCATATGTATACAAACAACCAGAGGTGGTACCCTCTCTCTCTCTCTCTCTCTCTCTCTCTCTCTCTCTCTCTCTCTCTCTCTCTCTCTCTCTCTCTCTCTCTCTCTCTCTCTCTCTCTCTCTCTCTCTCATATATATATATATATATATATATATATATATATATATATATATATATATATATATTTATATATATATATATATATATAAAATATGGTATATGATCCGTCACATGTAGGGAGCGTTATATCAGTTATACTCATGAACACAGACTTTAAACTTTCACATAGAAATGTGAAAAATATTTAAAAAAAAAAAAATCAAATGTCATAACATGCATTAAAAAGCACAGATTTTGCAGATATATTTAGATTATTTTAAACATTCGTAACATTTTTAATTTCGAGAGTTATTCCGAAATTGTTCCTAGTAATAACAATATATATATGTGTGTGTGTTTGTGTGTGTGTGAAATCACGAAACAATTGACACGTGATGAACAATGTGACAATGTCAGACCACGAAGGAAGGATTAATACAGGATTTTCTCTAAGTACTTTCGTGTATTATAATATTACATATTACAACAGTTTCTTGATCAAGATAAATAGAGATTACGCATTTACTTCCCAAATGTCGAGTTTTGCGTCAGATCAGGACAATATGAATACGTGTTCAAAGGCTGTGTCCGTATGTGTCCATGTGTGTCCATATGTTTCTTACACATTCCTCTCGTCTTCCACCCCCTTGACCACGATCGTGACCTCGCTCAGTAATCTTCCTCATGTAAATACACCACAATAATTATGAGGGTGGTACCAGCGACGACATTAATGAGGTAACTACCTGTGATGACCGTGGCTGTGTTGACCTTAACCATTACCCCTCACAAGACAGGTCAATAATGTATCACTAACGACTGTATTGGTCCAGCCGTCCGTGTAGATGGTTCGTGTTGTAACTCACAGCGTTGTGTAAACACAGCTGTTCTCAACAACATTGTGGCGTGTTGTGGAGATTAGGGAAAAATAAATAAAATATATGAAGGTAAAGTGCTCACACACACACACACACACACACACACACACACACACACACACACACACTCACTATTCATAACTATAAAACTAGGTATGATAGAGATGGAAAGGAGTAATTGCTTTAAACAACCGGCGGCTACAGAGGCGGGAGCCAAGAGCCGACGCTCAATCCTGCAGGGACAAAAAGTGAATACAAATAGGTGAGTACACACACAGGGACATCGCGGCTGAGTGGATATAGCGCTCGGGGGTTGTAGTCTTAAGGGCACGGGTTCGATTCCTAGCTGAGGCAGAAACAAATGTGCAGAATTTATTTCACCCTGATGCCCCTGTTCACCTAGCAGTATATAGGTACCTGAGAGTTAGACAGCTCCTATGGGCTGCTTCCTGGGGATGCACTCACCTAGTTATGCATACGGGGGTTGAACTCTGGCTCTTTGGTCCCGCCTCTCAACAGTCAATCAACTGATGTAAAGATTCCCGAGCCTACTGGGCCCTATCATATCTACATTTGAAACTGTGTATGGAGTCAGCCTCCACCACGTCACTGCCTAATGCATTTCATTTGTTAGCAATGTTAACCAGCCCTGGTTGATACCTGGTTGATGGGGTTCTGGGAGTTCTTCTGCTCCCCAAGCCCGGCCCGAGGCCAGACTTGACTTGTGAGAGTTTGATCCACCAGGCTGTTGCTTGGAGCGGCCAGCAGGCCCTCATACCCACCACAGCCTGGTTGGTCCGGATCTCCTTGAAGGAAACAATCTAGTTTCCTCTTGAAGATGTCCACGGTTGTTCCTTCAATATTATTGAGGCTCGCTGGTAGGACGT